>NC_140340.1:12296742-12340742 GCF_963514085.1 Chelon labrosus
GTGGAAAAAAAAGAAAGGTTCTCACTCTCATGGGACGTGTATAGTACGTGCGTGGGTGGGAGGCACATGTACTGAGCCTTGGATGCAGTGGATATTTATGGAACCTCTGAGTGTGTGTGTGTAGTAAGTTAACGTGTATGTGTGTGTGAGTGGGTGGGTTGAATTTGACGTTCGAGCACGCTGCCAACACATTTCCTCACAGTGCACGTTACA
Source organism: Chelon labrosus (assembly GCF_963514085.1). Classification (NCBI taxonomy): domain Eukaryota; kingdom Metazoa; phylum Chordata; class Actinopteri; order Mugiliformes; family Mugilidae; genus Chelon; species Chelon labrosus. The sequence goes on from NC_140340.1 coordinate 12,296,956, forward strand.
GTTGGAGTGGTTAGTATTCCTCTGTATTTATCAAGTCTGTTATGCCAATTTCCTCCTGTGCGTTTGCTAACCACATCCTGCCCCAAAACACCTAACGCAACCACGCTGGCACAATCAGGCATGGTTTTAACGAAAGTGAGGGTGGGCTGTGCCAAAACTGAATGTTTGATTTTTTCAAGATTTAAGGTGCGAGAATCAAATGGCATGTTAGCATTTCAAGTAAAGGGATGTGGTTTCATATACTTCCTGTAGTTCATTTCAACATATAAAACACACAATGTTAATAAATGTTCCCATTTTGTTTTGGGTTTAATTCTACAGGTCTTATGGCCGAAGCACCACCAACGCCTCAACGGACCCCAGAACGGCGGGAAGACACCTGTGTCGACCATGAGGCGTGCTAGAGACTGAGCGACATCCTCACAGATTAAAAATACATCCTTCAGTTGAAACAGTTACACCTGACCATGGCTGTAAATGCAGCTAAGACGACTGCAAGTGTTCTCTCCACAACTGCCACAACCACCACGGTCCCCTTCATCTCAACAAGCCCTGGGGCCCGAGACAATGTCACCTCGAGGACATTAATGACTGTTACTATAACAACAAATGAAACCAGCTTAAACGCCACCACGTTACCGGAGGTGGTGATTGAGGGGTCGGGTATGGGAATGCTGCTTGTACCCTTTGGGATCATCACTGTCATTGGCCTAGCAGTGGCAATAGTAAGGAGTCATTCAGTACAAGATATATAATATATGCTCTATCGTTTAGTGTGGATAAGAGATTACTGTTTTTGTCTTTCTCATTGTGTCTGTTTTTCTCCATTGTAGATGCTGTACATACGGAAACGGAAGCGGTAAGTTCAGAAAGATTTTATTTGCAGATCCGACAACTAACAGTCCAGAGGCTCTAAAAGTTCATTATATGCCACTTGGCTTTAATATACAAGTTAAATACAAACATAACTTCTTCTTAGCTGCCAGCTGGTCATCATCTCTAATATTTTCTCATACAGGTTGGAGAAACTGAGACACCAGCTCATGCCCATGTACAACTTTGACCCGGCTGAAGAACAAGATGACCTGCTGGAACAGGAACTACTGGACCACGGCCGGGATGGCAGCCTCACGGGTCCTAATGCCAAGGTAGGATAGCCTCACTGTGGCAAATAATTTGATTACTAGACATATTTAATACATTTAATAGACATCAATGGAAGACTGAGAAAGTGGCCAAAGTGTAAATGTCATTTTTTTAAATACTTTCCAATCCCCCGATTTTAATGCAGACTGCAGTGTGTTTTTATTTTGGTGTACATTTTGAAGATTTAAGTTTGTTTGTTAATTTGTATCCTGACTCCATTTTTTTTCTGGTCGTAATTCTTCTTTATTTTATTTTCTTTTAAGTTTTGACAATGGCATAGTGGTAAAAGGCAAACATGGTAAAGTATCACCCGTGTGTCCCTTCAAACCATTTCTCTTCTCCACACTACCACCCTTACTCTTTCGTGCTGTCTCTGGTTCAGTATCTCAAACAGCAGCTAGTAGTCCACAAGCCTGAAACTCATTTCGAATAAACATATTAAGTAATCTGCATTACGGCATATGCACACAGGCACACTTTTCCTTTGAACCTACATCCATCTTATCTTCCACATCCTTTCCTTCATGCTCCCTCAACTAAATATTTATACATAAAATATTCCAGGGGCCACATGAAGCACACACAAAAAAAACCATTTTATGTTGTTGTCAGATATGAATAGACTCCAGCTTCATATACAGAAACATAAATTATGTTAATTTTTATTTGTTGCATAGGTTATTTTGGGGCATTTTTGTTTAGTAGCCTAAGTTTCACACCCAGGTCACTGCCCACTTACTAGTTTTTTTCATCATCTTCAGCTGCATCTCACAACTGAACAAACCCGATGGCTACTGAGCATTTTAAGAGCAATTTTAGAAGGCATGTTTGTATTTTTAATAAACTTTCTTTTGTAATTTTCACAAACTTAAGTCGGTCTCCTGAACCCAGTGAACTGCACTCTGTGGCCTCTAGTACTAATTGTTTTTCTGGTTTCAATAATTAATCAGTCTACAGCCTATTACATTAACGCTGATTTAACCATCCTAATTGCTCTAAAATTAACAAAATGCGACGTAGCACAGACACTTGTTACAGAGGAAGATTCAAGGCTGGAGCCACTGTGTGATCTTAATGTCACTAACAGATTTATCTCCTCTCTGTTCTTCTGCCCATCATCTGCCCTGAAGACTCTCACAACCTCCCAAGGGACAACACAGAGGCCCAGTCGTCTGGTCTTCACAGATGTAGCCAAAGCTCTCAACGCTTGACAACTCTCTTCCATTAGTTGATTTCAGTTTGCACTGAAACACAGACTGATGCTCAGGACGGAAAACGAAGGGAAACTGGACAGTTTATAGGAGCAAACGAAGCTCTGATGGCTATTTCTATTGCAGTATATGAAATGAGAGTGGCTTTCATATGAAAAGGGTGCATGATTGATAAGGGAGCGCAAAGGTAGGCATCACATTATGATCTTGCACTGTTATTATTTGCCGCACAAATGCAGCGTGATGCACTTTGTAAAGAAATCATGCCGTGTCATTGCTGTTGAAACGTTTGGTAGCTTGTCAGCAAAGTTCTTCCATGTTTCCTTAACGAGAAGTGTAAACTTGTGTTATAGTAATTTTGTGGTCTCTGACAAGCTTGGATGTGTTGCCATCCCCAAGTGAAGTGTTCCTCTCCATTTTGTTTTCTCTTTATTGAACAACGAAGGATTGTTTCCGTCTGTACACATTAAAACTATTTAAAAGCTATTTCACAAAAACGAGTCGATATAGGTGTGATATTTTATTGGTAAGCGATAAAGAAGCAGAGTAACACAAATCACAAGGTAAAGAATCATAACAAAATATATATCACAGGTTTGTGAGTTGTATTAATGAAGTGGATGAGGACACATCAATAACATAACTACAAAAAGGTGTTAAAAGAAAGGCTTAAAGATGATTTCTCAAGTTACACTTCAACTTTTCAAGAGTTGAAAATGGATCAAGTACTTTATGTAACTATATCACTAGTAAGATCACAGAACAACATTGTCCCCATATAGAGAGTAAATATCCAGACACAACTCGTGTAAAATAACATACATTGACTCAGCTGTAGTTACATTAAAAGGCACCCTTCAGGCTGACTTCCATTCATTTACGGTCATATGAATGTAGTGAGATGAGATGTGTGGACTACGACAGTACTAGTTTGAAAGTTATTTCAAGATTTCATGATCCACATCGCCTGAAGGTCTGATGGAAACCATTAGCCACAATCGGCCATGAGTTTCCCCCAGAAATGAGCCAGGCTTGTTTGTCTTCAGAGGTAGTCCAGGGGGCAAAAAAAAAAAAAAGTTAAGTCAATGCAGTTGAACATTGAACTTATCTGCAACCCGGCAGCAATTTAGTCAACAATGCTGAAATACATGAAACGTCTGAAATACATCACATGATCAGTGATAAGAGGAGTAAGTTGCAGGTGAAAGAAACGTGTATATGTACACAGTAAATGATGGGTGATATTCAAGTAATGTACAGTACTGAGCAACTTGTAAGTAATACATAGTTCATGTCCGCCACACATTAAGTCAGAGGACGCTGGCGCATCTGCAATGGCGACTTGAACTGTCAGTTTAAGTGCAGAGACCCTCGATAAAAAGGTCTCGAAAACATTTTTCTTTTTTTTAAAAGAACCCCAAAGGCTGGAAAACTAACTCTCTATGAGTAACAAGAGCCCCTGAGCTCCTTCTGTATATCATCTTAAATCTATAACGTGGTTATAATGATTCACTACAGATACCAGATAGCTCTATGAACTAAAATAATAGCTTTTCATTCATTCCTTTAATATTCAATTATATTTTCTGTAGATTTACTTCCCCTGCATTACAGTCTGGTGTCAGGTACGTAAATCTGCTGGAGAACAATACATTCCCTTCAGTCTGTGTCTTTTTTTTTTTTTTGCGCAATTGTAACAAGTAAAACTCTTTATATATGTAAAACAGGCTAAATAATATAACATGTGGACGTCATAGCTACAAACCTGGAACCCAACATTTCCTCACTCTACCAGTGGCATGCAGGTTTTCTATTTACTCATTTGTACTTCTGTTTTGAGATTTCCACCTACGCCCAAATACAATCGAGACAAATTGAATTTTACTTATGGTGTTCAAAGCATGAAACATCACATAGACAGCCACCTGTCTTACCAGGAACAGTACACCTTAATGTACACAAAACCCACGCTCAACGTTTTTCATGGAAAACACTTTTGTTTAGTATATTGTATTACTGTATGCATCACAAATAAAATCCCATTCAGCTCATCATATTGGTTTCAAATGACAAACGTAGCCATGTGCTATCCGAGGTAAATCAAATTATCCTTTAAAAAGAGAGTTTGTAACGCTTGGAGGAAGAAATGACACATCCCGCCTCTCTGAAATGAAAAAGTTGAATCGATAAGCAATAAAACACACCCTCGCTTCAGTACAATCAGGTGTTTTGTTGCTGCCTTAGTCGGTCTGGTACGACCGGTGGCTAATGTTAGCCATAACTCTCATGTATTTCAGCACTTTGTGGTTATTTGCTGCCATGAATTAAGAGTGTCACACGTACAATTTACAGTGTAAGAATCAGAGAATACATGATGTAGTAAAAAAAAATGAGAAAAGAATAACAAACTCAAAAAAAAAAAATGTCATGAGGAACTACACCCTAAAAAGCAAGTATTTCATCAAGTTGTTGTATGTAAACTATTGGCTGCATTTTATTTCCCAGGAGAACAAAGTCTCACTTCAGTTTTTGTCAAATACAGTTTATTTATTTTTTATTTTTTTAAGAAATGACACCGATGCTTTTTGTACACTTCTACTACTGGAGTGTAACATCGGCTTCTGTGTGTTTGTGTGTCGGCATGTATGTAGCCCTGAAGACCACACCTGTACTATCTGCACATGACCTTACGTGCATGTGTGCGCGCGTGTGCGTGTGTGTGTGTGTGTGTACAGTAATCATATACTGTAAGTCACTGCTGCAGGAGTGAAGAAAATTGCTTTCTTGGAGATCTTCTGTCTTTTGTGTTACTGAGGTAGAATGAGAGATTAAGAAACTGAGGGTAACTGAGGTTTAAATGAGGTCTTTGTGTCAAGGCATACTGGTAATGTCAAATACAGATCAGAAATGCACAACAAACACAGCACCATAATTATTACTGAGTAGACAACATGTTCCTGAATAGTTTTGTACCTGAGGTTTCAATATGGTGTAAAAGCACTGTTAATAGTGAGATCCTGAGTGTGGTAAAATGACACGTCAACACTGCTGTTGACTTTAGTATGTGTAAAGGTTTTTTTTCTTTTCAAAATAAAATACCCATTTGAACCTTTGGGCTTCTGGTTGAAAGGAAACACTGAATGTCACTTGTTTGTAATCCTTTGCATTTGAACGCTTTAACCGAAGGCGGATATTTGATTTTTGCGTAAAACCTTTCACATCAGCTTCAGCACACCATGTTTATATTGTAACATTGATTTAAAAAATAAAAATAAAAAATGTCACCATCTTGCTCCCGTTTCACACGAGAATTCATGACACATGAGTTAGAAACATGTTTTTATATATATATATATAAAAAAAGGTTCCTTTGTTTTCGCTTAACCCCTCTCATTTCAGCCTGCAACCCCCGTCCCCTCTCCACACAACCACCATCACTACCTCACACACGCATGCACACCAAAGGGGTTCAGGAAAGCTGGCACTCTGAAACAAAATAGTTTGACTTTAAGGGAAATATTCTTGTTTGCATTCTTGCAGAGAGTTATATGAGAACGCTGACAGACAGAATAGTTGGGTTGACTTAGAGTAAAGACTGTAAATCGGTGTAAACAGCTTCGCTAAGGTGATAAAGTCCACCAACAAGCATGACTAAAACTTAAAAAGATTGAAGTAAAAACAAAAACTGCTTTTACATTCAGGCTTTTTGAGAAATAACATAAAAATGGTTCGGATGCTCTCACCTAACGCTCGGCAAAAAGACAATAACTCCATTTCCCAAAACGTGAAACTATTCCTTTTAAAAAAAATCCTTATCAAAAGATCAAGTACTCCAATGTGAAAACAGAGTTTGTCCACCAAACAAACCAAACTTTTTAAGTCAACAACAAATCGAAGGTACAGTATTCAATCAGGAGAGACCACTACTGTTTGAGTGAGTTTTGAGAGAGACTGTGTGTATATGTGTATGTGTGTGTGTGTGTGTGTGTTTCTGAATCCCCATCACAGATAGGAGTCAGTTTGTGCCCCTGTTTGTTCGAGGCCAAACCTTGAGGTAGGTAGAGAGGCGTCCTATCTACTCCCCTTCCTCCTGTGCTGGCACCTGAGATGACGAGGGATCAAGCTGCGACGGACCCTCCTCAGCCTCTTCTGAAGGGCCCTGGAAGAGCAGAGGACCGCAAAAGACTGTCACTTTCTTATTATCGTCATCTCTTTCTCTGTAGTAACTCACGAAGCTCAAGGTAGCTCATCAATATCAGAAAGAGCACGGCAAGACTTGAGCGTTAAAATTTCATTGAGGGATTGCATGCGAGGAAGACGGTTCCAGCTGTCAGACCTAGAAATGTGAGGAAGGCGGTTACATCAGGAAACCAAGAAGACAGAGGAAGAGAACAGTTAGATCAGGTTTCCCCTCTCTCTACACTGACTCATTCTTCCCCTTCGTGCGTGCGTCTCAGAAAGGGAGTCTTTCTTAACGGTTTCAGTTCTTAAAGCATCTTACCGTCTTTGACAAACTGCTAAGCAGAGAGGATGCGATAAGACAGGCGAGGGGCATCAAGACAACTGCCCCTCTTTGGTGAGGGCTGTTGTGCAACGCTTTCATTTGAACGTGAACTAGATGGATAAGGGACCAAAATTTCGTAGAAACACTTGTGTACGTTCATCAAAACTTAACGGTACGGGAGGATGTTTGGTGGTGCATCCGGGGAATTCAGCCCCGCCATCTGCGAATTTCCAAGAATTTGCCATATCCTCACGAAGCTGGTTGACGTAACAACACAAGAAGCATGTTTGGTTGCTTTGCCGTCAAATATTGGCGAAGTAACAATGGTTTTTCAGCAGTTTTGTAGGATATACACGTCACATAAAGAACTGGATGTACTTAAACGCCACACGGCGTGATCTTAAAAAACTGAAATATGTACAAAAATATACCATACACATTGCAAGTGCAAATATGCAATGTCCACGGCAGAGCAAAGGACGCTCTGAAGCTAATGACCTTAACCCTAGGATACACAGAGGTCAAAGGGCAAAGTGCAACACCCTGATAGTCTGTGGAAAGGCAATTTCTAGTCTGTCTGTGACTTTTATGGCGAAAAGGGACAAATATAAAACTCATGTTCGGGTAGTGACCATTGTTTCTGTTACACTTACAATATAGCTCAGCAGCACCTCTTCCTTTTGAATCAAGACTCTCTGGAATAGGCTAAACAAAAACTCAACTTTATAATCTTTATACATTTTTTTTGTGCTAGACTGAATGTGTTCATTAAAAAAAAAAGACACATATGGCAGCGTAAGAGTGTGATACTGTCACAGACGGTTTAGTTGTTGCAGCAAATTAAGCCCAGTGTCTTCCAATACAACAACCTGAGGATCTTTGCAGTGGCTAAGAAGCATATTTTTGTGTCTCCCTCCTCCACCACTATCAATAAATAAAGAGTTGTGCAGTAGCCCAAATCCTCGCTTAGTGGAGGACACGTTGATTCAGTCTGGAGGTTTTCGTTTGAGGTGTTGTTCAACTGTATTAATTTATATTGAGAGGTATTTCTAATATTTTCCACACCTCGTTCATCTTAACAAGAGTACGCTAATCTAAAGTACAATAACTGACAACTGCAGTGTGCATCAAAGTACATATAGTTCACTTTGCAACTATGGTGGCTGCAGAATTACTAACGGGCACAAAGGGGTTTTGAATGTAGTTTTAGTTTGATGTAGTAAGTAATGATATTCATAAATAGTTAAATGAGATCAACGCTGCACGTCAGCACTGCAAGCATCAACAGCGTACAAGCTACTGGCATTAGTCAAAAGGTAAACGTGTGACACAGAATGAGATCTCTGTCCAACTGTCACCTTCAGCTTGATCTAGTTCAAGATCTCTACACTTGTAGATCTGCAGTGTAGGAATAACTCTAACATACTGCCACAAACCCACAGCTCAGTTTGTCCCATCATTAGACACACATTTCATGTACTGGGGACCACGGCTTGTCTTATTTTACACACATGCATCTGTCTCGTTAATTCTGAAACAGCATGGTAGTTTTTCAGTTGAGCGGACTTGAGTGCAACATCAAAACAAAACTGGGCCGCCCTACTGATTTCGTTTTCCTCACCTGCTGCTCTTCAGTCACTTCTGGAACTACTTTCTGGGGCTGTGAAAAGAGGAGGCGACAGAATTAATTAAACGTGAAGGGAAATGGGCCCTCCAGGACTGCACAGCTCCAGCACACACGCGCATGCACACACTCACACACACCGGAGGCTTTGGACGTGTATTTACAGTTTAACTCGCAAGATGTCTGAGTGTCAGTGATTGCTCCATACCCATTTCCTTGGTCGCCCTCGTGGTCGTCGCTCCCCAATTGGCTCTACTTTCTGAGAGAGAGCAGATGAACGTTGAAGCGGGTTAACAATCATATTGTACAAATCACGCAGCGTTCATTGTGGAGCATTTATCTTATGAGCTACAGACGTTTTGTGCTATAAAGCTTAAACCTTATTTTACAAGCATCAGCTCCACGGTTGGGATTGTCAACACCTATATTCTTGAGTGACAAATGGGACTGAAAAATGTCTTTTTACTTTACAGATCTGAACAGAAATTATGAAATCTTATATTAAAAACTAAAATTAACTATCAAATAGTAGTTTGATGTCCTCCTTTTACATCTGTCTCCTCTGGGAAATGTTTAATTTGCCACAAAGAATGGATTTGTGTGATTGGCATGTCTAATAGCGGGCTCATACATGGAATTTCTCACCATGCCATGTTGTGACAAGTTTAACATTTTCAGTTGCCTGACAGTAATGTTTTTTTAAGATCTGTTGGTAAAGAAAGAAAAATCACTTTGTCCCTTCTGTGCCTCCAAACCTAGGAAAAACAAAGATATCACACAAGTTGATTTACAGAGGTACAGACTCTGTTAGTTATAGGCTACAGGTTTCTGACAAACATGTGATTTGAATGAAAAGTTACCAAGAGCTTTATTAAAACTTGTCTATCATCAGAAAGAAGTTGATTATTTAGGTATTTAAGTGCCCATGTCATGACTTCTCATGACATGTGAATACTGTGCATTATTTTTTAGTTGTATTAGAAAACAGTTTTACTAAGTTTTGGACTGTCTGTTGCAAGAAACGAATCCTTTTGAGGTGTTTATAATAAATGTGTTATAAAAATGACCTACCACACACTCTAAATTTCTGTTCTATATTTGGTTATCTTGTTTCTGTAACAATAAACGTACTCACTGCAAATACACAAAAATTTTGAATTCCTTCAGGAACAATAACTAAAGTCTCTATAACTAAGAAACCAGGCTTGCAACATCACAAAATACACTTACTACACTACTAGTAAAACCTAGACCTCGCAGAAGTTTAATCACACTGAATAGGATAAGTATTACCGATGCATTTATTTGTACATTTAATGTTTCAGCTGGACTGGATGAGGAGGAATAAATTGTTAAAACTGCTGCAGTTAATCTGTAAGACAAGTTTTCATTTGGCTGAACAGTCATCGCCACTTCTGAGTGATCTGCGTCTTTGAGCACTGATCCACAGGCTGAAGTGGGAGACATGAATAGTGCATTCATTTAAAAACAGCTCGTCTTTTCTCTCTTGTAAGCTGATATTTTCCCTATTGAGTCTGTCTTCGTCACCCACTGCAGTCATCTAGTGCCTCACTCAACTAAAATGTCTTTGCATTACAGGATCTCTCCCATTGGAAGATGGATTAGGACTGGAAAGCTCATTCACAGCTTCATTTTCTAAGGATGAAGGAGTTTGTAATAAACCCATGCATATATACTGTATATAAAATATTGCAAGAGTAACTATTATTGTAATAAAAATGTTTCTTCTTAAATGCAAACTGCAATTTCCCCATTGTGGGACAAATAAAGGTTTTCTTATTCTTATTCTTATTCTTAATATGACTGTTGTAACCTTCAGTGCAGTTTTGGGGCCTTTGTTCTTGCTGCCTTTGGGTCGTCCTCTTGGCCGCTTTGGAGTTGGTGGTCCAACAGGCTCCTGTAGGGAGAGGTTGGATATAGAGCCATAACAAACCAGTCACAGCTCCACGATCTGTTGTCTAGTAGTTTTGTTATTTTTTTGGACCAAATTTGTCGAAGGTAGAAGATTCTTTTCTTAAAGGGAGACGTCATACCTGCTGCTGTTTCCGTGGTCGACCCCTGCCCCTGCGCTGAGGCTCAGAGGGCGCCTGGGCAGTGCTCGGCTGAGGAGACGGCTCTTTGGTCCCACTGTTACTCATGCCTGCGTCTGTCCACCTTCTTCAGAGAGTGTGGTCATCAAAGCCTGGAGCAGCGGCCTCGAGGGCTTAAAGAGGAGAGGAGTTGAGTATCAGGAGCTGGAGATGTGAGCAAAGAAAAGTTGGGAAGAAAATGACAACTTTCGAGTGGCGTGCAGCAATCTTTGGAACACATTTTGGATAATCGTCTCTATTATACCACTAACGCCATCTTCTTCGTGCACAACCACCATATTGAGTTCCAATCAGTGTTTAATGTATCATTAAAGGGATAATTCAGAATCACACAGGACCCTTTTCCAAGAGCAAGCGTGGGAACTGCTTATACATAAGCCTTGGCACCAGGTTCATCGGAACACAGACAGGGGCCTGGCAAAAGCAGGGAAACATGAGAGTGGTGTGCAGAGACTAAAAGTAGCACAGATATTCACAACTCAATCTACCATCCAAAATCTGCATCCACTGTACTGTACTATGCATTTCCATCTGTCCTCTGTGAGGTATTTCTCAATGGGGTTTGTGCATGTTGTAGGTGTGGTGACGCCGCTGCTACAACTTTTACTGTGCAACTGACGCAGTAACATAGAAACAACATTGAAGAATCATTGGTATGTCTTAGTTTGCAGGACATGTGCAACCAATAAATCAACTATTTTTTTACAGCTGATTTTTGTTTGTTTGTTTTGCCTTTATTTGTCTTAAAATTAATATGTATTGGTTTGGGACTCAAGATAAAATTTTTATCAATTTTCTGATATATTATCACTAAATAATTTAGTGGTTTATTTATAAAAAAATATATTTTCCTGTCTATAATAACTTTCTAGTCAATAAAAAGTCTGCAAATAGTCCATGGTATGCTCCTAGAGTTCAAGTTGGTCGTCTTGAATCACCAGGCATCCCGAAACCACAAGATATTTAGTTTAAAAAGAAACAACATAAAGAAAGGTATAAACTCACATTTGAAATATTACAAGACAGCTGTTGTTTTGTTTTTGCTGTTTTGCTCGAAAACAGAGACAATCGATTATCAAAATAGTTTCCGATTAATAAATGTTAAAGTCGATTAATTGACAAGTAGTTTCAGCTCTAGTTGCAGACCTTGCAGCTTAATTATAATAGTCAGAAGTCGTGACACTGTATCCGTTTGTTATACTTTTTCTAAAACACAATATCATTATTTGCTAAATAAATTAGTTTTTTTTATTATTATTATTAATGACAAACTAATCATTAAATGGCTACTTTCTACAGACTGGTGCTGGTAATGTCCCATGGTGGTCGTTTTACCACAACGTCTCGCTCAGTAAGGAATGTGCCAAACACTAATTGCCAACACAGCCTATCAAAACGGCCGCACTGAAGCAGGAAGTCGGAGTAATTTGAGAAATACGTCCTCGTCGAAACGATTTAAAGCCAAACGAGACGCACGACGTAGTTTCGTCGCTTTTAAACTCGTTTCAGGAACAACACAACAGGCGCCGTCCACTTCTCCTGCAGCAGCAAGCAGCAAGCAGCAGCAGCAGCAGCAGACCGTCCGCTGCTCTCGTCTGTTTGGCAGTCAAGTACGGGACTGAATGTACTTTTTGCATATGGGCGGCAATTGCAACCATAAAAACACATTCTTGTGCGGCGTTAAAGAAGGTGCGCTGTGCGCTCCCGAAGCGAGACCGTGAGTTCAAACCTCAGACTTTGGTCGAGGAACTGCCTGGCACATGTTAACGCCACAACAACAGTCGAGGCCATCAATGTTTTAACGCGTAAAGTCGGCGCTCGCCACACAATATCCCCCTGCGTCCATCACTTGCGCAATCGATCTCTAAAGACTTGGGTTTTTTGGAGCGATAACAGGTCCGCCGAAATTGAAACGGGTGAACCGAGTGCCAGAAAGAAAGAGTTGAGGGGGAAGAAAAAAAACTTTAGCAAGGACAAAGGCAAGCAACACAGGTGCAAAAGCTCTCCTTTCAAAGCAGCCCGAACATACATACATTCCGAGCTATAGGCTCCATGTTTAGGCTGAGTAATCTGCTCTTGCAGGCAGCGCCAAATGCAACAAGAGGAGAGAGAGAGAGAGAGAGAGAGAGAGAGCGCAGAGGGAGCTCAACTTACCTTAAGTCGGTTTGTAGTTTTACCTGGAAGTTCACACACACACACACTCAGTTCACTTTGTGCTCCTGCACAACTATGAAAATCTTAGTGTATCGACCGTCTCATTGGCTGGAATGAAACGGTAATCTCTCTCTCTCTCTCTCTCTCTCTCTCTCTCTCTCTCTCTCTCTTTCTCCCTCCCTCCCTTCTCTCTCTCTCACTCCCTCCTCCTAATCGGAAATGTGTGTGATCCCCCCAGACGTCCAGTCACGAATACCCCAGATGCAGTATAGTGGGGGGTTGCAGCAGAGCAGTATGCATTGCATACTTTCTCTATTAAAGCATGTTTTAAGAAAGAACGAGGGTAGGAGGGTTGAACAGAGAACCCCGCCCCGAATAGCTCACCGGACCACCCACTTGAGAGGGAGAAAAAGGGAGAAAGACGGGCATCAGACAGGAGGGTCTGGTTCCGGGGTTCCCAAAGAAGGGTCTGGGGGCTGGGAAGTTCCCCAAAGAAAGGAGGAAAAGGTTGTTTTCTTCAGCAGAAATGGTTGTGAGAGCAGACTGTCTGTCACTGTTTCAAGCAAAGGTTTCACTCTTTCCCTGCTGTTATCTCCCCACCTACAGTGTTGGAGGGATATATTTCTGTAAGTCATAAAGGACTGAAATATCAGACGGGGTTTCTGAGAACAAAGTCTGCTGAGCAACAGTCTGTTGTGCATTTGTTTGGGGAAAATATGACCCCAGTTTGGCTCATTTAATCACACCCTACATGCTAAATGTGCATTAGCAGCAAAAGAAAAAAACAAACAATAACAACAACAAAAAACAAACAAACAGGCATCTGTGCGCCCTATATGAGCAAAAATACATATTATTCTTTAAAGAAATGTTTAATTAGATTTAATCTTGTGTCTTTTGTTTATCATTACTTTTAATTTGATAAGTAGTCTGACATATATATATTTTTTTTCATGTCTTTACAGCAACTTTTCAAGTTTGCCCAAACTGATAAATTCAGATGAAAAAGTTCGAACCGCAGTGAATGTCACATTCCTGGAGCGGCTAATGCCGGACCTCTCTTGGAGTCACATCAGGTGAGCGTTGCTGGCTTGAGACCAAAACATAAAGCCCGAAGTTACAAAGATGAGGTGTGTAGTTTGGACGGTTTGCAGTGTCAGTTTCATGGTGTAATTCAGAAATTCTCAGACTCATTATCCTGAAACCAGAATACTAATTTAGAAAAAAGAAACAACAACCGAATGATAAATTCAAAGAAACAAAATGTTTATCTCATCGGGTTATCATCATAGGAGGCATTCGGCAGAATAACAAAGAAAACGTTTGCATATTTTTGTGGCAGCATTTATTAAAAATTTCAGTCGGGTTTCCCAGATGCCTTTGACAACAGTTGCTGAGAAGTTGTAGTCATATACAAATCTGATTAGTCATCTACTATAAATATTACTAAATGAAAGTGAACAGAATGACTCTGAAGTCTTAACTGTTAACAGGAGAATAACTGGCCACCTACGGTTAAGAGCTGACTTCAGTCTCATTAGTTTCTATTTCTGCGAAAAAAAATAAAAAAATGGTCACTGTCTGAGACAAAAGTAATATGTTGGCGTGAAAATCAACACGAGAAAAGCAACAGAGTGCGGGATAAGATAGAGAGAAAAGAGGGGGGAGGGTTTGCACAGGAGAAAAAAAAAATTGCGTATGTGTGTCCGTTTGAGAGAGAGTTCAGTGGCCTTCGGCAGCGTGCGGTGTGTCTGAGATTCGGTCGGACTCTGATCTTGAGGTTTATTTAAGCTGAATTCCGTGGGCTCATCAGGACCGGGTTACAAAAATCCTCCTATAGAACTAGAAAGAATGTGCAGCGCATACAGTTCTGCATAAGGCACAAAGGCATGTCTTTAGAGGAGGGGGCAGGCATCAAAAGACAGGCAGAGGAGGGATTTCTTTAGAGGCTGGGGGCAAAGAAGGTATTTCAGAGCTCCGTTCAATGCCAGGCGAGAGCAAGGGGAGGTGTACAGTTTAGTGGTGAAGGATGCATTTCCAGGGGATGTTAGGAATACACCTCCTCCCTTAATGGAAGTTAATTAGCTCCTGTTTGTCTTCTCTGAACCTGAGGAGCTGAGGTGCTACAATTCATTTGCTCGTTTTTATTTTTTGAATCTTTTAATTTGCCGGCGAATTAATGACAAAAATTGTCAACACTTTAAATGCTCAACGTTTCACAAATCTGTGAGCGGATATGTGCATTTATTAAGGTAGTGGACAACAGTGATGTGAAATATGTGTTCACAGGAGAAGATGTAATCACTGTAAATAAACCACTGTACATTAAAAGCAGTTAAAAAAATAGGAGGACTTAATGTAAATGGTTTCTGAAAAATCTTCTCTGCTGTTTTTTTTGTTTTTCTTTGGGTGGATATAAATGTTTTCTCAGGTGGATTTAAAGCATCCCATTTGTGACCTTGAATGCTTAGTTAAAAGGGTCTCACAAAATACACTGTATGTGCAAATAAAATGTATTTCAAGCAGATATAACAGAAAGAATTACTGAGTTCGTTCCTGCATTTTCTCCCTGAATGAACCCCTTACAGTGAAATTAAAAAATTCTACTTATAAATTCCGATGTGTAAAAATTAATAGTTTTTGATGTAAAAGAGGCGTCTGAGAGGGGAGGTGTTGCAGGTTTAGAAAATGGATTTGATCAGTTCCGAGTCAGCGGTGTCCGTCTCTCTACGCCATCTCCATGACCTTCTTGATCCAGTCCACGTACACTGACACGCGGATAAAGATGTTGGGCTGTCCCGGGTGTCCGCAGCGCCTCATGGGAATGATCACACCCTCGAGTACCCAGCAGTCCCTGTTCTGACACGCCAGAGGGCCGCCGTAGTCTCTCTGCAGACACACAGGAACAACACTCTGGAGTCATTATTTGTCTCTGTTATGACTGACTGTCACTGCTGAGGTTGGAAACATCTTGCAGTCACATCTTGTCCAGTTCACTTCCATTATCCAAATGGTGAATGTGTTTGATTTATAGGCACATATAAATAACCGTGTGCTCTTTGCTTGAAGTGATTTTCGCCTTGCAAAGATTTTCTTTAGCATCGGTGTGTGAAGCATTAACTCTGGACACACTATGGAATTATTGTTTGTCCTTGAAGGATTGGTTTGACATTTGGGGAAATTCTTTTTCGCACTTTCTTTCTGAGAGATTTGAGCATCTGTACATTCAGTACAAAGCAGCTGGTTAGCTGCGCTTAGCTTAGCACAAAGAGCAGCGTTAAAAGCTGGTATAAACTGCCTGAGTGGCTTTCTCTCCAAGTTCACGAGCACATTGGCTCCTCTAAAATCCCACGATGTCATTTATCCATTCAGGTTTTAATTTAAATTGAAAGAAAAATGCTTGAAAGACTTTTTCCAACACAAAGATTTTGTTCATCTTTAAAGGAGAAAGCCCTCAGAAGCTATTTTCCTGTTTCCAGTCTTTCTGCTAAGCTAAGCTAAACTAACCACTTGCAAGGTGTAGCTTCATATTCAGAGCTTGTCCTCTAATTCTCAGGAACGAAGTGAATTTCTAGCATGGAACTGTTCTTTTAACGCCGTTGCACATTGCAGAATCGTTGGTGTACGACATTTACCCCAATGCTTCTTCTAATAAACACACAAAAAAGATTTGCACGACACATACCTCACAAGCGCCTACTCCACCCTGGAAAGAGTTTGTGCACATCTCATTTTCACGAACTCTGCCTCTGAAGTATTTGTTGCACTCCTTGTTACTAAGAACTGGTATATGGGCCACGTTGAGGACGGTCTCATCCCCGGTCCCTTGAAACGCATCAAGAAGGAGGAACGAGTTAGCAGCTAATGTGTTTAGAGAGATGGAGTAATGAAAAGGAAGGTGGACAGATGTTGAATGATTCTGGAAATAGCAAGGCCATCTGTTGCTCAACGTCTGACAGATTCTCTCATTTAGATGCAACACAACTCCAAGGACAGAAACAAGATGCTGGCTCTAAGGAAGCCTATCTCTTATGAATTATTCAAGTAGACGCATACTCGTAGCTGCATAAAGCGCTCCACGTAGTGAATCCAGTGTCACGCTATCATTTCCAAATGATAATACTTGCCTCTCGTCTCACCCCATCCCGCGATTTCACACATCGTCCCCTCAGCTACAATGTAGCGCTCGGGAGGGAGACAGATCTGAGAGACGCGCTCGTTAAACTGGGCCGGGCTACAGAAAGAAAAAAAAGGGAATTAGATGGAAATTACTGGTACATGTGCATGTAGGTGACACTTGACAGTACGCACGATTCCAGTTGTAGCATGACCAGCTGAGACTCAGACGGCCCACAGACGATCTTGGTGAGAGGGATCGTTTGAACACCAGGCTCTCCTTCTTGTGGATCACGAAACAGTGTCCCCATCCTGGCGGAGTACCCGGGCAGGTCAACGTAGCTGAAGAAACATGCAGACAAATAAACAGAGCGATAAAAGCAGAAATTATGATGAAATATAAGGAATATTTTGTTGCTGATATGATTTTCCACAATGCAATTTTTAAATGATCAAAACTGAAGCAGCAGAGAAAACCTGACTTTTAGTTTGTAGCATGAGCTGAGCTGCATAAAACATTTCCCATTATGCTCCCAGCCAATCTGTGGCTCAGATCTGATATTAAAAGTTGCCGACTCCGGGCGAAGATTTAGGAAATTGTCTGTAAAGACACTGATTTACTTGAAATAGGGAAACTGTGACCGTGTCCAAAGGTAACAAGGTAACAAAGGTAACAACAATCCAAGTTTTATAAAACGTCTTTCGTTTAATCTGTAAAAAAACTCAAAAGTAAAAGTGATAATTTGACATTTTAGATGCATTTATGTGGACAATTTTATATATTTTATATTTAGTAAAAAAGATATTAGAGTGGAATAATTTTTTTCTTCTAACTTTCTGCAAGATTCTAACTTTCCCAAAATGCAAAAATTTTCCTTTTAAAAAATAAAAGTTTCAACTAATAAAGACATTGCATGACTGTTTTCACAGGCAGACTAGTTCATTGCTGGTAACGCTGGTAATGTAAAGCTGCACGACAGCCCCTTTAAATGAATTACCAGGAGGAGAAACACTGCTTGGTGCTGATCACCCATCTGGGGTTAACCAGAGATCCTCCACAGAAGTGGTTTCCTTTCCTGCACGCAAGGAGGTCAGAGGTTATACAAAGGTTAAGACGGTGCGTTCGGATCCTTCATGAACTCCATCAGCTGCCAGACTCACCTGTCTCTGAGGCTCACCGTCCACGGCGAATTCCCGGGAACCCCGTTCACGATACGTAACCTTGTCCTGGGGACGCGGTCCTCTCTCTTTCCGCACTCGCTGAACTCCACCTTCTCTGTGTTCACAAAAAGGTGACAAATGATTGTAAAACCCTAAGTGGAGGCTTCTGGTCAACTTTGAAAACATGCTCTGTTCATTCACAAACTAACCTACTGGTTCAGTCATGGACACTTTCTCTCCAGCTGTTTGAAAACAACAACAACAGATGATCTGTTAAAACTTCCTGTCAGAAAACAGGATGAACTATCAGCACGCGGTCCGTTAAAGTAAAGCATCTTAAAATAGACACGGAAGGCAGAGGTCTGTACCACACTGTTTGATGGCACAGTAGTCAAACTCAGTTTTGGGGTCTGTGGTGTAGCACCAGGGTCCATGCTGGTCCCCGTCTGGGTTACGACAGTAGTTCTCGGTCAGGTTGGCCTCAGGATGTGTCCTCGGGTTTATCCTGGAAGATCACACAGCTGTTTTAGAGCTACGAGACTCCCAGAGGTGTCATAAATAAACGCGGTGAACGATTTTTGTGCTTCAATTTTTCTTTTGAGAATTAAACTGATCTTTGACTCTAAAGTTACTCTAAGTGTTGTGTCCCACTTTCATTCTACGTTATAAACTACAGTATGAAGTTGATGCAAATCTTGATAGTGCTACTTTTGCATTAACTTTTATAATTGATGTAATACTCACACTGCGATAATAAAACACCGGTTATTTAGTTTTCTACGATGGAGAACAACAGTTTGCTTTATTTCATATTTCCTTTGTGAATTGCATTGTGGGAGGAAAGTTCCTTAACAGGGGTTTGTTAGTCTCTTAGTTTGTCTGTTGACTGTTTTGAATGTAACTTAATTAAATAACCTGATATTTAACCGGAGTTAGTATGTCGCACAGACCGAGGACACAGCCTTCAAATAACAATGAACACGCCCGGTGTCCTAGATAAATGTGTGCAAAGACTATTATTTGGATGGAAAATCTTCAGCGACCACCGTACCTGGTCCTGTGAGGAGTGTTAACGTTCCATTTCTGGCAGGTGATGCCCTTGCGAGTTTTGCGGACGAGGCCTCTGTAGTTTCTTCCGTTTTCTTGGTAGCAGTCTGAGAAACAAACATCATTGCTATGACGGTGAAAACGGCAAAAAAAAAAAAGGATAAAACACCACAGATGTTTCCTGTCCTCATGAAGTGTAATTGCCACTGTTGAGGTTGCTAAGTTCAAGTCTCCTAATTTTTTTGGGAATTTGGGTTTTATACAGGACTCCATGTGTTGCTAATTTCATTCCAAGCTAATAATAATTTACTTTATACCTTAAACTATGGTTATACACCTTTTGCTAAACCGCTGGCACCTTAACAACAAGTGACAATGGCAGAAAATACATGAAAATAACATCAAAAATAGCATTAGCATCAGAACTACTGGTCTGACGACACCAAGTAAGGCGGTCACAGCCAAAGCAAAATATAAAAGCTGCATTTTAGTGGAAAAAATAAATTACACTTTTCACTTGAGAGGAATAATAATGCGTTATTTCTTTTTTCCAGGTTTCACTGTGGCATTAATAAAGTATACAGATCTATAACATGAATGAGCAAACAGAATACAGTACATTTTTGAGTATTTGGTGCCTCATCCAAAGTTCACGGATGAGCTTGTAGCTCGCTTTGTGAAAGATTCATGACGTCGATATCGTGGCCCTGAACGTCCTCATGGGCTCATCCTCATTATCTACAGGTGATCCATTCAATTAATTCATATTTTGGCTGAATCTAGAAGGAGCGTACCCTCGGCTTCTATGTCGTCTGCACAGCGTTTGATCTGCAAGCACAGAGCAGTCCTCATCTCTGGCACGGATGTGAAGCACCACGGAGCCTCTGAGCCGTCCGGATTACGGCAGTAGTTCTCCTCCAAACCCCTTAAATGAAAAGCAACAGCAACAATGTCCACTAACTCATCCCCGGTGCATCAAGCGACCGCTCACTGACTGTGCGTTTAGATTAAAATATGTAGAAATGATACAGAAATATAACACACTTCTTGTTCTTCTGAAAATGAATGAATGAAAGGCTTGAAATCGATGTTGGCATGATGAATGATCACAAAGAAGGTTAATATTCATTTCACATCCACGTTGGCAGTCAGAGAGTGACCCGCTTTTTAATGTGGAGTTTACTGACCATCTATCATCTTCTGTCAACTGTCAGCAGAGAAATATGATTGCAAGAGATTTCCCTGCAGTGACACTCCGACATTAATATTCATGTGCGAAGCAAACAGAGCTCTTTCAAACCGACAAAGCTGCGCGAGCCGCTCCTTCACCTCCGCTACACTTACTTGCACTCGTATGTGTTTGGGTAGAAGGGGTGCTCGTGAGGAAACTGGGCGTCCCACCGCTGGCAGGGGATACCTGACGTGGTCTCGTTGACTTTGCCGCGGTAGTCCTCCCCGCGGCCGCGGAAACAGTTGGTGGTGAAGCTGGAGCGCTTCTCCACGCGGACCTCGGCTGGAGAGAAAGAAAAGCAAATTAAGAGTGCAAAATATAGGCGAGGTGGTTCTTATGAGCCCCCTGGGCAAAATAAGAGAGAGAATGAATTTATACATCTCTTATAATGAAAATTAAACTTCCATTATAATAATAATATACATTGCTATACAAATAAATATTGATTGATTGATTGATTGATTATGTTCAGTGTGGTGGTTTACAGAAAGTAAAGTTCCCCCTCCACTTAAAGTCTTGCTCGCGTGAATGATGATCTGCAGAATGATGCCTGTGCAGTTTGACGTTAGAAAGCTGTTTCCAAGCACGTGAAAGTTTCTTCGTGCACACCTGAAATCTCAGCTTAAAACATCGCAACTAGTTTTGAAAGCAGTGTGCCACCTTTGTGAGTGTGATGTGGACATTTTCACGTCCAGTGCATCACACACTGAGGTTTTCCAGTCAAGCAGGCAAACTCTGAAACAAATAAATATTTTTATATTCATGGCTTATTGAGTTTTTCCCTGAAGGAGAGGGACAACATGTTGTTTTATTATTTAACGATACGAATCAAGTTATAAAAACCGTATCACACAGACAGTGTTTCTCCAAGCGGACCATGTCTGTTTGTTTTACAACATGTCTCAAGGGTGCTTCTTAATTAAAATTAATTTCTTTATATTTTTATGTTAATATTTTATTTTAAATTAATTTATGGTGCATTAGATTGATTTACTATAGATTTACGTGTTGATATGCAGGTAATATTAAGTTAATTGTATTATTCATAGAGCTCTTTGCCACCAGATGGCACCATTTTACAGATTTATTTTTTATTTATTTATTTATTTTTTGGATTTTTTTTGGCCCAGTGATCTCCGGGGAAATGCCCATGTTGCCGGTATCATCTTGCGCAACTGGTGTTGAAACTTCAGAGAAAAGACTGATGCCCTGTTTGTATTTACTTATGTTCTGTCCTGGCATGATATGTTACTAAATGTGCCAGAGTTTGAATCGAGGAACAAAAATAAATCTATAAAGTATTGAATAAAATACCTCCTCTTATAACTTTGAGCGTTTATATATTACTATAATTGTTAAATACGTGTATTGATACCTTTGCTGCTCCAAATGAAAGGTATACTATAGAGAATACCAGCATAAAATAAAATAAAATAAAACAAAAACAAGCTGCATAAACAAACTGATCCAAAAAACAAAAAAATTCAATTAACCTTTAATGAACCTCAAACCCACTGAGACGACACGGGGATTAAATCATTGACAAGCATCAGCACACCGCAGCCACATTTAGTCTGAAATCAAACAGACCCATCAGGGGAAAGTCTGAAATGTCCAACATTTTGAAAAGCAATTTGCAGAAATCCCAAAAAGGTGATTTTTCTGGATTTAATTAGAGCGCCTTAATGAGACTCCCCAATTCCACTGTGTCGGCGAATACTACAGGAATCGGCTCAGTTTAGCTCACGCTCCCTCTGTCTTGCCAGGGGGAGCCAGTGACAAAAACAAAACAAGCAATCCAATAGATTTACGCAGGGAAACATATTACAGTAAGGGCTCATGAGCTGTCTGCCAATTAGTTTCTCAGTTAATTTATTAATCTTGTTGACAAGAAGCTTTGACGAAATAATTAAAAGCACTCGTTGCAACCCAAGACAGTGTCCTCAGATGTCTTGTTTTGTCCGTTCACCCAGATACATTAGGTTTTTGAGGGCGGCGGTAAATGTGGAGAATGTTTGGTAGTTTTGGTTAAGAATTAAAAGTGATAAATCCACTTGTTATTTCTTATACGGTCTTACTGCATTTGCTGATGTCACAGCTCTCCCTCTCCACCTCAGGGTCTGTGGTGTAGCACCAGGGCACAGGAGAGGCGTCCGGGTTACGGCAGTAGTTGTCATCTAAACTCTTATCAGGATATCTGGAAAAATACATAAAAAGCTATTTTTAACATCTAGAAATACAAAACAAAGGACCGTGAATATTCTCGGTCATGCAGGTAATGGTTTGTCTAAAACATCTAAGCCCAGTTGCCATTGTTTAAACTTTGTTTTAGGACATGCAAAGACAGCTTTCACGTAAGTTCACGTATGTTCGGTTAAATGAATGCATACTTTTCCGGTTGGTAGATGTGTTGGTGAGGATACTGCTGGTCCCATCTCTGACACTCTCTACCACTCACAGTGTGGTCAACCTGCCCTCTGTAGTCCTCTCCGTTACACGTGATACATACCTCTGTAGGAAGAAACACACACACCGTCTCAAAATGAGAGATATTCAGAGTGATATCCCACACACAGATAAACACTTTATTTTACAGCTCCTAGAATTTCCAAATAATTTCCTTGCGAGAAGTCGAGTCTAGGCAACTTGCTAATTATGGGGAGGGGGACTGGAGGCTGTGCTTTAATTGCTAATTACAACCTTCTTTTAACAAATTAACCATCTTATCGTCGGAGCACAGCAGGCGGCAGGTCGGAGGGGAAAAAAATAAAAGTGAAATTAGTACTTCTGTTTAGTTAAAAATTACAGGAAAACAAACAATTCTGCGTGGGGGGATTTAGTTTCCGACTAAATATTTACATATATTCTTAAAGGGAACAGTGTTCTTAGTCCTTCAAGGAATTTCATCTAGAAATCAACATAATCTGTGTTCAGGTATGAAGATAAAAACTTATTTTCCCGTCTTTCATTAAAAACTAATTAATGAGCAAGTACTTGCCATCTGTATTTCACTCTAACTAAGAACAAATTTAGCCAATGACTGAACACGTTCAGAACCCAGAGATAAATCATCTCCGCTGGAGTGAAACCTGAATTTCCTTTCTCGCAGCATGCTGACATATGGAAATGAATAAAAAGGGGTGCACCATCTTTGCACTGGGGAATGTTGCAGCTTTCGTAGCGCCGCTCGGGGTCGGTGGTGTAGCACCACGGGCCGATGCGATCCCCGTCTGGATTCCTACAGTAGTTCAACTCCAGACCATTGGTGGCCGTGGGAGTCCACCTGAAACGAACAGAGGGTTTACAACACATTGGTGCCGTACTCCAGTAAACTGCACACATCTGACTTACTATAACTTTTATTTATCTTGGCCATCTATTATCATGCGCCAAGGTTATTTGGATCCCTATCTCTGGCCACCTAATGGCTATTAACTCAACTATTGATCAGTATTAGGTCACTTACTAAGCATGTTAACTGTCTTTTTACTTTGCGATATGTTTGACTGTTTGTTAGAGGTTTTCTTGGGAACACAGGAGTCCACTGCATCTCAAAATGAAGTGCAATGTAAAGAGTTTTCAGTCTGGTTTTAAGTAAGTAAAAGTCAGATGAGTGGCATAGCCAGTTGAGAACATTACATCTGTTCTAGTCCACATCTTTATCCCGGTGTTACAAGAGGAAGAATTTGTTTTAGCTCATTGTTCAACCTCAAATTCATTCATTCATTCATTTTCTGTAAGCACTTGTCCTCTGGAGGGCTGCGAGGGGGCTGGAGCCTATCCCAGCTGTCATAGGACTAGAGGCAGGACACACCCTGGACAGGTCTCCAGTCTATCACAGGGCTAACACAGAGAGACAGACAACCATTCACAATCGCACCTGCGGCCAATTTAGAATCACCAATGAACCTAACGAGCATGTCTTTGGACGGTGGGAGGAAGCCGGAGTACCCGGAGAGAACCCACGCAGACAATGGATTCGAACCCAGAACCTTCTTGCTGTGAGGCATCAGTGCTAACCACCACTCCACTGTGCCGCCCTCAACCTCAAATTGAAGTTTATAATTTCATATCCAACATACTAAAGGACAGAAAGGACAAATGAAAAAAAAAGTGACTCACCTGTGATCGTGAGGAAACTTGGACCACCACTGCTGGCAGGTGAGCCCGCTTCTCGTGGTGAAGACTTTCCCTCTGTAGTCTTCTCCTTTACCCACGATGCATTTTCTCACATAGACTGCATTTAACAAACAAACAAAAAAAAAACAGCCGATCAAACATCGGCGATGCATGAAACTGATCGCCTACCTGATGTGAGCATGCGAGTCTCACCCTTCTTCTCGTAAAGGTCACAGTTTACGTTTCTCTTCACCTCTGCGTTGCTGCCGTCACCCACCCAGGGCAGATGTTTACAGGTGACAGCGGGACGGGTCTCGTAGTTGAAGGCTCTGGGTGTTGAGGAACATTTTCGTGTCAAAGTGTTTTATAATGCTTTGATAATGTTAACAAATCAGTCTTTTTAACATTTAATACCACAGTTAGTAGAACTTTTGGAGATCATATGGACACCAGACTTATACTTAACCTTGTCTTGTGTTATGAGAGAAATATCACTACTACTTCATGGTTAAAAAAAAGCTTTTCAGTTTGTCAGATATAATGCTATCATACGTAGTTAGGAGGAGTTCTGTGTGAAGTTTCACCTCCATTTCCACTGCACTGATAAAGAATCAATAAAAAAACAGACAACCCTGAAGGTTGTGTCACTTTAGAGTTTTCCGACTGCAAAAAATAAAACAAATGAAGACTTACATATGAGTGATCAACATGTTGTCCAGTGCAGCAGTGAGGGTCATTGATTGATAATTAATTGTAAAATAAAAAGCCAGAATTTGTCTGTCTATAAGTTTCACTCCCCAGTTCATTAGGTACACCAGTGAAAACACTCTAACATAATGGTCCGGCACTCAATCTTAGCTTCATGAGGATTATAGTGTTCAGCATTTGTTTAAAACGACTGATGGAGCTTTTGATTCAACTGCGTGTTCATTTTTGGAGGCTGTGGTTTATTGTACCGACACATGTTTCTATTATTTTGACAACCCCATTTTAATCAGGGGCAGAAACACTTAAGTGTTTAATTCAACGGAGTTTAACATCACCACAAACTACATCCTCCAAAATGATCAAACAGTTGAATGACCACCTTTCTTATGCTGTTCCGACATAATCTGAACATTATAACAGTCCTGAAGCCAACATTTAGTGCCTGTTATATTAGAATATATTTATGTTCACTAGTGTACCTAATGAACTGGCAAGAGGGTGTAAAAGCTTTTTATTTTACAGTTATCCATCAAGTTTTGCAGATCAAACACTTAGACCTGAAAAAAGTTCACTAAGTCTTTGTATTTGTGACCCTGATGATTCTCTGTAGCTTAAAAGATTACTGTCTTCAATATGTCCTCACAACCTGGACACCCACGCGGTCTTTTTTTAATTATTTTTACAGTCAATCCTATTCTAAATATGGATTTCTCAGAAAAGAGCGCCTCGAGATGTTTAGAGTCAGCCGTGTGAGTGCGTTTTAAGTCGGATACCGGCAGTCCAGCGACTGTGAGCAGCGGGTGGCACAGTCCTCCAGGTTCAGGCCCGGTAACATCAGCACCCGGGCCGAGTTCCAGGAGGTAGGAACGAGCTCTCTGCCCTCAGAGCGCTGGAAGTCATTCAGAGGACTGCGGTACCCTGTTCATGTACAACAGAACAACTGAAACAGATTTTTATATATGTATACACACTCTATACTGTATTTATCTTTGTAGTACAGGTTTAGACTGGCGTGCATGTGCTCAGTGGTACCAGCTTGGACATTTGGGCATGAGCTTGCACACATATAACCTTTGGACCACTGCTGCAGGTTTGTTACGGACCAGAAAAAAAACTTTAAACAGCAACACAATCACACACCAGGTTACTGAAACACACTAGTAATACCATCACTACTACCAGTACACATTAATGGAGGACTCAAATGCATTAAATAACCATCCTACTACTCACAAATTAAATATAAGTGGAATTTAATAAGAGTTTCTCTTTAAACAAACCTCTTAAATTGAAATAAATACACTTAAACAACAAATTAAACAGCTGAGAAAATATGAAATATTAAATAAATTACTTATAATTAAATAAAACTTCCTTACCGGTGGCCACAGTCAGGAGAAAACAGCACAGAAACAGTTTCATTGTTTGTAGATGTGGAGGATAGGATATTTCTTTACTTGATGTGAGATCTGTGCTCTGAGTCTTGCTCCTCTGGCTAATTTAGGTGGTAAGCATCAAACAACAAACTCCTGTCAGGAAGAAAAAAAAACACACTCCCAAATTAGGAAGTTAGAGGGAATCCACGCAGAAAACAGAGAAAGAATATAAATCCTGACTGAACACAACCACCCACGAGCGAACACTGAGTACTTGCTCAAACATTGGTCCTAATCCCCCAAAACACAGCCAATCAATACCCGTATTAATCATTAATGGAGAGTGGCACACGTACGGGTCGCACATACGTTTTTTTTTTTGTTTGTTTTTTTCATGTTATTCAAATAAATCTGCCCCGACAGCAGCTTGTATCACAATTCAACCAAATATCCCTGCAATAAAACAAAATAAAATAAAATAAAAATCTCGTCACGTTAAAATTAAATTAAAATTTCAAAATAAAAGCAGTTCTCCAAACTAACGCTAGACGTCAGTAGAAGAATTTCCAGAGGTTTTTTTTTTTTTCTTCTTTCTCTTGTTTTCCGGGATATAAAGTGAAACAGCAGCTGGTTCAAAGCTTAGCTGCCCTGTGTAATTATTTTTAGGAGTTTAATCATCACTGGATGCAGGAAGGTAAGAAGAGGAGGATTACTTTCTCGTGTTTGTAATGAAGAGAAAGAGGGGGGCGGGGGGGACTCGATATTACAAATAAAATGATCTAACGTGGACTTTGATCCGTGTTCAACCTGACAGCTGTACACGGGATCTTAATCTGTGAGCTGGTTTTACTTTAGTGGACAGGCAATTAAAGAATTAACAGTTTGACAAAACTCTGCCGCGCTACAATAAGTGTTAGAGAGACGTGACATGCGCAGTAATACGCGTTAGTTTAACATGCAAAAAGTAGATTTTATTGATTCCATGTTATGTTGTTTTAGTGAATGTTGTACTCCACCACCCTCTATTTAACATGTTTAAACGGGGTTATAACATACGGAAGAGTACGGAAGAGTATTGATATATACGGAAGAGTATTGATATATTTTCACGTTATAACATGAAAATATCATTATCATGAAATAACGTGATAATTTCATGAAATAACATGATAATTTCATGTAATAACGTGATACTTATGTTAAAACGTGAAAAATATCATGTTATAACAAGAAACTTTCATGTAATTACATAATATTGAGCCTTTTTTTTTCTACAGTGTGGCAGCAATACGCTTCCGTAATAACACACTATAATACACGTATAATGATTATCAGCAGTTATAACATTTCCTATGATGACCTATTTTAATTATTAGAGCTTACAGTTGTTTTATTTTTGTAAATTATTTTACACCAGCCTGCTCCCACAACATTATTATTTGTTTTAAACACTTATAAACCATATACTAAGAGTTTATAACTACTTACAAATGTAAAATATTAGGGACTTAAAGTTGCACAGTTGCATGTTACAGGTGAAGTTACGGCAAACAAAACTTCTAATGAGCATTAAAAACCAAAACATGCTGTTACTTTATTTAACAACTATAGCAGCTGGAACATGTCAGTGCATCAATAAGGATCCTATAATAGTCAGATAAAATAACACTGACCTTTAAGAACATTACATCAGAGGACTTTTTGTGATTATTACTGAACTGTATTGCTACTTTGTAGGTAAAGTTTCTTTAGTTTATATGTATAAAAAAAAGATAATAATAGTCTTACAAACTGTCCAAAACCCACAAAATGACTGAATCCACAACATAATTGTGAGGTTTTACTTTATGATTTTCATCAGTCTAAGGTTGTGTAACATGAATTTATTTTTTCTGTGTGTCCAGTCAGTTAGAGATGATGGTCGGTCGTTGCATGTATTTACATTTAATTTATGTGCACCTCCACCATTTATCCCCCGGCTATTTCCACGAGTACAAGACTCACTTTAGGTTACCTTAAATGTGCACACTCTGTACAAACAAGCTCTGCCTATGGGCATGGTGAAGTTAAAAAAACAACATTGTTTTTGGTTATTGACATAGAACAGACTAATCTGCATCTCACCTGATGAACTGTGGGTTTCATATGTTACAGTGTGAGCTTGAGTTGTGAAGTGAAACGACTGCCCTCTGTTTATTCCCACTCAGGATGGCAGCTGTAAAGATGACAGAGGGGAGTGTGCAGGTGGAA
The DNA here is from genome assembly GCF_963514085.1 of Chelon labrosus. Taxonomy (NCBI): domain Eukaryota; kingdom Metazoa; phylum Chordata; class Actinopteri; order Mugiliformes; family Mugilidae; genus Chelon; species Chelon labrosus. The sequence goes on from NC_140340.1 coordinate 12,325,714, forward strand.
AGCTGCAAAGCTCCGCTGTTCTACAGGCAAAGTGAACCCGCCGCAGGAGATGCAAAGATGTCAGTTTTACTTCTGCACGGGATCCGTTTCTCATCAGAAAACTGGCTCAGCATCGGCACTCTGGAGACTCTGGCCAAAGCGGGCTGCCGCGCGGTCGCCATCGACCTGCCAGGTGCGAACAAACTCAGCCCTCTTCACCGCTTTACACAAGTCTGGACGACCAACGAGGCAAAGCAGGGAACAGGCCAGGACGCTCAGGGCTCCAAAGAGCCTCTTTGGTGATTTTCGACATTTCCAAGTGTTTCATTAAATTACCCCAAACTAGCTGAGACACTGACGTCACAGGAAGGATGCTTTACAACAAATTCTAAAACAAATTCTTCTTAAATTCGTCTTAATTCATACACTCTTTGCAACCCATCTGATCCAGTTCTCAGCCCTCTGTACTTTCACCTTCAGGCAAAATGTAGACAGTGTGCCTCACCCTTTTTTTAGCCTATGTTTGGTTATTTTTTGTCTTTAATGGTTTAATGGCTGATTTAACCGTTAGCCTCCCCCCATCCATCTTTGTATAGAGAGAATTACTTTGTGTTTTTCATGTACTGAGTAGAGTGGGTTGAAATGTGATTGTGTTATGACTTTCAGACAAAGTCGCTCCCATGGCAAACCCCTCTAGTTGCTTTTAGGACATTCAGTATCTTTGCATCATGTACGTCCTTTTAGTTTGGTCACCACCAGACTGACTATTAATCCAACCTGTAGTCAGATAATATAGCAGCAGGGTTTCAGGTCCTGCTTCAAAACCTGCAGCCCTCTTCCTCTTCTTCCTCCTCTCTGTTCGTCTCTCCACAGAACTCGGCCGCTCTAAGTCAGCCAAAGCCCCGGCAGCGGTGGGCGAACTGGCTCCTGCAGGTTTCCTCAAGGAGGTGTGCGAGCAGTTGAGTCTGAGCCCGGTGGTGGTGATCAGCCCGTCCCTCAGCGGGATGTATTCCCTCCCCTTCCTCCTCCAGCACCAGGCTCTGATAAAAGCCTACATCCCTGTAGCGCCCATCTGCACCGACAAATTCACAGCAGAGCAGTACCAGAGTGTAAAGGTACGGCCTCGGCTCAGTCAGTATTCCTTTGTAGACTCCTTTACTGAAAAAACTTTCTCTTTTGACAGTCTTCACTTCCTCTTTGAAGGGTAACTCGAGCAGCCGTGAATGTCATCCCACTTTCCGGCCCTGCTTCTTTAACAGAGGCAGTGGCTTATTACTTTCATCCGCCTTGATACTCAATAAAAGTGAAGAAGCTGGATTAGGTGTCTTGTGTTCTCCAAAAACAGAGCAATGATTGGAGGAAAGAAGAATTTCTCATTTTCTTCCTCATCCAGTCTTTTTCTCCACCACGTCAGTGGGAAATATTGTCGGTTTTATTTTGCTTGAACAATTTGAAAAACAGTATTCTTTTATTGTACTTAAGTAACATTTTAAATTCAGCTTTCCTGCCTAATAAGTGCTTTTACTTTTAAAGATGGTGATTCTGGTTCTTATTAGTCAGCCAGTGAGAACACATGTCTGAGGAACAATAACCCTGATGAGTGATGCCAACACTGCAAATTTAAATAACCGTCATGATAAACCCAGTTAAGCTGCTCTATATAAACCGTTACTATAGGTGCTGCATTCGACTGAGGGACTAAGGATGTGGTTATCTTAGACGAGAACTCGTGGCTATATCACTTGACTTTAAGTCCAGAAGTGTAAGGCCTATAAATGTTGCACACTTTGAAGTTAGGTGAAAAGCCAGCTGCCACAGCCGGGGAGGGGGGGGGGGGGGGGGGGGGGGGGGGGGGCGGTTTTCTTTTAAGACCTGGAATATTAGACCATCTTTTGTTGCAGGCAGTTGAGGTGTTGCACGTCTGCTCACACAAAAAGTGATAGAAAAAAAAAATAAGAATGTCAAGAATAAAGAAAGAACGCTTGATGGGGCCTCCTCCACATAGCTGGCCTCAGCCGCAGAGTCAGGTCGGTGTAAATGGTCCCCGCTTTTGAGATCTGAAAAGCTGGTAATGATAATTTTTTCTAAGTGTACTGGCACCTAAAAGTCAACGTATCTCAGCCTCCGATGCTTCAGTTTTGATCCAACTCTGGTCAGACCCCCAACTTCATAAAAAAACAGTAAGGGACATTTTAAGAAGGGATGTCTAATTTATAACGGGCTTTATGGGTATTGTGTTTTTTTGTCTATCATGCCAATCTCTTCTTATTTACTAATTTAATTACTGTAGTTTTATTCTAACAGATATTTAAACACACAAATCAGTCACATCTAATGAAAATAAAATACTAGTCTCTTATCTAGATTTACTTTTTAACTTGAGGTAAAATGTAGGTCATCAACATAATCCCTTTAGCTACGGGTTTGAATTTTAAAATCAGATGGAACGACTGTGGAACTTACTAATCACTCTCTCCCTCGTCCCTCTGTGTGTCTAGGTCCCGACGCTGATCGTCTACGGCGACCAGGACGCTCAGCTCGGAGAGGTGTCCCTCCGTAACCTGAGCAACCTGGCCAATCACAGCGTGGTGGTGATGAAGGGAGCGGGTCACCCCTGTTACCTGGACGACCCGGACACTTGGCACAAAGCTCTCACAGACTTCCTGAACACGCTGTGAAGCTCTTCGCTCGGTATTAGTGGTGGTAGTGACTCATAGGAGCCACACACTCACATTAATCATTCATGAGGAGTCAAGGCCTCGACATCCTCCTAAAGCACCTGATTTTAACAATCACTTCTTTTCTAATCAGCTTTAACATTTTGGGGAACGTTTGCATTGCTGATGCCTTTTTGCTGTGTGTGTATGTGAAGCTACAGCCAGTAGATGTAAGAAATACTGTAAAACAAATCCACAAACACATTAGAATTTGAATTCGAAACTGAAGTGCAGTGCCGTGTTCACACTACTAATGACAGCAGTTACAAGACGGCCAAGCGTGGCTGACCACATTGAAGCGTTCCTCAAGCACTCGTTGAAATTGTTATAAACTGCTGAAGGAAACATGAAGATGTTTGCAGCACGTGCTGGGAGTCAGTTTGTAGCTCACTGAAAATGACTTGTGGCCCCTTTTTTGTCGGTAATGTGAACACAGCACATGCTGGTTGACTGACAACTGGTGGTTTGCACTTTTTGTATACTAAGAGAAAACCTATAAGGTGTTAAATAGTGATCTACACTACGTGCTGCGTTTGTGTCATAATGCTGCTACAAGTCGGCGCCTCATTTGTAAATACTAGCCTGGTGTAGCCATTTGGAGTCATTTAGATTTCATTATGGGCCGCATTTCAACTAATACAGAGGAAAAAAAATATCTCTTTGTGTGATTGGATAGTCCTACAACCAATCGGAGTCATTATGTTTTTACCAAAATCGCCTCGTCGCTACGTCGCTGTTGCTCATCTTTCCATTACCACATGAAGCCCCAACTATTGGATTGGCAGAGCGTAATTAGCTCCCAACGGAGTGAATCCAGACCAACGTCCTGACCAAAAACAAATGTACAAAACTTCCAAAAAAGTCCACCATGCTTTGATTGGTCAACTCCACCTTCTTCAGCAGGGGCCAGCCATCTTTCCGCATCAGCTCTGCCTGTGTTTTCATAACCAGGAAGGCTAGCTATTAGCTTAGCAATGAGAACAGCCAAGAGGAAGCTAGCTATCTAGCTAGCTCAGAGGTCCTGGCAGAGGGTATAAGGACATGAAAGTTTGTTGGGTGCAGGATGAGTCAGCATTTTTGTTTTTTTAGGAAGCTCAAACTCTAAAGCGACTCTTTTGTAAATGTTGCGCCAGATATTTGCTGAAAGGGACTTAATCGCACGAACACGGGAGTTGTATTCGGCATCTCTTCTCAGCAAGAAATCAAACATTCGCCCGAAACTTTAACACCATTAAAACAAATATGTATTACGACTGGTCCGACCGGAAAAACCAAAACACCACACGATGAAATGAAGTGAAAAATATGAACATTATTTAATAACTGATTCTCTGTAATAAACAATTTGAAAATATTTTACAAGGAGTCACAGACACAATATTTTACAAATTTTGCCCTCTTCTTTTTTCTTTTGTTTTGTGTTTTTTTTTTTTTTTTTTTTAGCTTCATCTGTACAAAAGAATGGAGCGACGTGGACCAGTGCCCAGAAAAGAAGGAGCTAACTCTTTCACGCACACAAACATTCACACTCACATACGTACAAGAACGGAAACGAAAAAGAGTTCAACCAAAAAAAATTAAAAACATTTTGACGTCAGATCTCAAACTTATCAACAGTGTTGTATTCCTATATATATATATATTTTTTTAAACTTCACTTAAAATTTGACTGATTTTACTCTTTTTTTTTCTCTAAATGTTGCTGTTATTTTTTTTTTTCACACACTTGTCAAACATGGTCACATAGCACCAGACTACAGACTACAGAATCACATACACACGTGTCTTTCCCACAGAGACGCACCAACACAGATGCAGCGAGGGTCGGGAGGGCGCTTCACCATAACCGTCCTTTACTTGACCTCTTAAAGCGGACCCCCCTCCATTTCGTCCCCAAGCTGGTCCAATTTTCTATTTACTTTTCTTTCTTTTTTTCTTTCTTTTTTTGGCAAAAGTATAAATCCGTCGAACCACAGAAATCAGACGTGTGTGTCCCTTAAAGAAGACATTCTCCGTCGGGATGCACACGCAGACGCCACTACTTTGTTTCCTCCGTGACCTTCTGTTTAACAGGTCCGTGCTGCTCTGTGGAGACCCACTCCCTGTGCTTGCCTCTTGACATCCCGCCCGCTCACTAAAAACACCTGGGAAGTGGCGTCCTCGGCTTACTTCTGCCCGGTGTTTGACATCTCCCAGCTGGGCATGAATAAGTGTCATTACATGTTTGCGTATAGGTGTGTGCGCGTTGTGCATAATGTCTCAGTGCAGGTGCACAAAGTGTAGGCCTACATATTTAGCTTGTGTGCGAGACTGTATGCGTACAGAGCCAGGAAAAGAGAGGAAGTTGCAGGGGGTACATTTCCACAGGCACGTTCATTTACAGACAGTGGAAATAGGGAAATACAGACAGAATTAATGGCACAGGACAGAGACAAACAAATGCCAGAAAAGTAACTCTGCATCCAGCATCAGGAGGACGCGGGCCAGCGCCCCGACGCCGACAGGATCCGAATCGGAAATACTCGTCTTCTTTAACAGTCTTTTTGTTTTTCTCAGATTTGCTTTGAGCTGCAGTTACTGTGCCAGCATGATTTGTCACATCAAAGAGTACCAACAACTGTACAGAGTGTAGTTAAGGTTCAAATTGTGGTGTGAATCATCCCACCTGAGCAATACAGTGAGTTTTGGGGTGGGCGTGAACATCAAATTTAAAAACTCCCACCCGCTTTCAAGCAATTAATCAAACAGGCATCGATCGATAACTAATCATTCCAAGACGCAAGAATACAAAATTAGAGCTCACTATACTTACTGCATAACACCAAGAAAACCCAGGGGAGTGAATATTGTGGGGTCTATTTGCGTGTGTGCGTGGGGAAGAGGGTACATGTGGGGTATCAGAGCTCCGTATTGTGTAACACTAAGGCATTTAGAGAGGCTTTGTTAACTATGTTGCATTGAAACACAAAAACACTGATGATAACTACACATTCTTCCCTCTGCTCCCGTATTTAAGCAGCAGACCGAGAGTTAAAGATCTTTTTGTTTCAGTGAAATCCACCTTTTCTTTTTTCTTTTTTTTTCTCCTCCTCCCACAGCAACACTGGATTCTGTCTGTTACAACACAGGAACAGGGACGAGCAGCGGTGCGAGCACGTCCGTCGTTCCTCACACGCTCTCGTTTAAAAGACATTCCCTTTGAGGGCGCTTAACGCAAACTAAAACGCACGCACATCCACACACAAACACACACGAGTTCAGGCAGAACTGTAGCAGTCAGGTGGCCCTAAAGACGCTCTATGGCCAGTTAAGTCGCTGTATACTGATAGTGTATCGTAGCTCTATGCATGGCTTTGTAAAGGAACGGTATAGTAACTCCATACGGTGACGGTCAGGTGGCTCTGGAGGAGTACAGCAACGACAGCCGAGAGGGTTTATACATTAAGCTGAGCCATGTCAGTGTGATGGCTCTGTGTAAAGCTATTTTCTATAGCCAACAGACTCAGTCTCGCCTCAAAAGATGGCTGCTCTATAAAGGTACTATACGGTAGCTCTACTCTTATACGGCTGGTGCGTTCCAAAACAAAGTGCATCAAGGCACTATGAAAACAGAGCGGCTCCTAAACATGGGAGTCTAAAATGACTTTTCGCACAAATCGTAATGACCAAAGGACGAACTGTGATGGATTACAACCAGACTACTACTGCACGTGATCACCATATTTAGTGGCCTCTTCTGCACTTTTGTTGGAAATGTTTGATAAGCCCCTATCCCCCAGCAGCGAATGTTTTTTTTTTGGAGTTTGAACAGCATCAGTCAAAGTTAATACAAGCCCCAAAAAAAGGAAAAAAATAAATAAATAAATAACGAATAGCCACCCCGTGAAAATCGAACCCACCTGGTACTACCATGAGGCAGAGATCTTGGTGTGTATGCTGTGTGACAGAAGTAAAGCACATTTACAAATCGTGACTAGGAGAGTTAGTAGAGGTCAATGGAGAAGCCTCATGATGATTGGCACAGGTGAGTTTTCTCATCAGAGTGCACAGGGATTCTTCTTTTTTTTTTTTTTTTTTTTTTTTTTTTAAAACATCAGTCTAAACCCGAGGCCTGAATTGATCATTAAGAAGAGTGCGACACGACATCAACAATATTCCCGCAGCGACTGAACACTGATTCATACTTTACAGCCATAGCTGACCTCAAATAGTAACTGTGAGGAGAAATACTTGGATAAATGTGATTGCCGTCATGTAATTACAATAATCTTCAGTGGACGTCTTTTAAAAGCGTTCATTTGCGAAAAAAATGAGTCAGCATTCAGCTGCGGGGAGTCTCCTCTTCCTCTCGCGGTTTATCCTAAATCTAAATCCGCTTCGTGTTTTGGCTACAAAAATAAGACCACATGAAAGTATATCTCATTTTGGCAAGTAGATATAGCGCGATAAATGAATTCATGTCTTTTTAAGTTAACACTTAACAACTTCCTTTTCAAATGAAAACCTAAATATACTGTTATTTTGGAAATACTCATCACTTCAGCAGTTTATACTTGACATTTTGTATACTTGACAGTTCTTTTTTTTTTCTGTTATTTTCTTCTATGGTGGCTATAAGTGGCTGAATGGTCCGCAGCCTCTCACCAGAGGCAAATGACAAGAGTGGTGAGACTCGGCGATGGAGGAGAGGAGAAGGAGGAGAAGTCTGTCTGACAGACAGAGGCGAAGGCCGACAGACGACCTTTCTCTAGTCTATATGCGGTGGGAGGTCTGTGATGAGCTGTCCTTCTCCCCCCTCCTTTATCAGGATGGTGGAGATGGTGAGGAGGTCATGGGAGGCTTGTTTTCTCTTTTCTGACGTTGCCTCTGATGATCCAGGTGGTGCGACACCACCCGCTCTTCCTGCAGATGAAGGTTAACTTGCTGAGGACATAAACGTCCCACAGTTGTCACTAAGCGACACAGACTGAAGCGGGCTTGGGTAGCGCGGCACTCAGGGCTTCCAACTTGCTGTGATGTGAAGTCCCATTATTACCTATGACTAAACCGAGGGGAGGGCTTAGGGGCATGGAGGTTGGGGGTGGGAGGAGGGTTTTGGGATAGGACAGGAGGGCCGAAAGGAGGGTAAGTGCAGGAAAACGGAATTAAAGTAGTAAAGAGTGAGCGTGAGGACTGACGACAGGATAAAGCAGAAGCAGCTGAATGAGCAGTAAAGTGTAAAGGGACGGACGGAAGGAGTGACCTCGCCCGCAGTCTGACGTGTTCTCCTGCAAAAGCAAAAAAACATAGTTACACATTTATAACATTTTAAGATGCTGCAAACAGTTAAGCAGCCCTCGTCGCATGTGCTTTTATCAACCAGTTAATTTCTACTAATTTGGTTGACTTGTATATTTAAAATAAATAATATTAAATTAACATATTACCAATAGAGTTGATCAATAGTCAATCAACATTATTTCGTATAGAGATAGTGTCGCAGGTACATGGTTTGTCCACCAGAGGGCGCTGATAATAAGTTGCTTGTAGTCAGGTCTTTGCAAACCAAATTTAAAACCAAGATGTTTTTAGGTGTGTTAGTTTTTCTTATCCTAATTTTGCATTGTAAAAAAATAACAAATATAAAAAGGAAACTAATTTCTTCCCATGTAAACAATGGCCAGTGGATTTAAAAGGATGCGACTGTCAATCTTCACACTGTAAACTAATCCCATGAACAGACCGAACCCAAGAAGGTGTGAAAAACAAGTAGCTGATGGCTCTACAGCACACAGGAATGAGCCATAGAGCAGTATCTGTTAAATATATATGACTCATTAGGGAGTAAATGCTAAACAGTCTTGAGTTTTTAACTCATTGCAGTGTTGTGGTGATATCTGACAATCTTACAGCTGCATTATTGTCGAAGCAGGTGGAGGGTCCTTTTCGATAGCGCGCCACTGGCATTTCTTCACATGGATTTTCCTCCTTGACTGAAAATGGACGCATTTAAGGAAAACTTTCATCATCGGTCAGCACACACGATTCGTCACGCAGGCCTGGAGACGCAAATCACTGGACAACATAATAAAATTAACCTTAAAATGAAACGTCTGTTTCCCCTATGTTTGGTTATATAAAGAGTTACAATCTAAAGACTAGAGAGTATACGCTCCTCAGTGTCAGACGGTGTACAATGTGGAAAAAGGATACACTCCTCCACGTCCTGGGACAGCTTCTCTATCTCGCAGGTGTTGCACGGCATCTTCTCTGCTACCACAAACAGCAAGTTGGTGTTGTTTATCCTCTTGGCATGAATCAGCCTGCAGAAAAAGAGAGAGACAGAGAGAGAGAGAGCTCCGTCAACAACCCCCCTCTGCTCACTTACATCACACACTCATTTGCTAATGGATCAGTGAGATTCATGAGACAGTCTTATAAGGCTCATTTAGCCAATGATATGACCATTTCATTAAAGCTGATATGGCTTAATCATCAGCGGAGTTTATTAACTCCGACCGAAAGACGAATCTGTCTTGCTAATTGTGTCTCTGTCACAGCGTGATCCTTCGCTGTGTTTATGTGTGAGCACGTGCGTGTGTGATTATGCGCGTATTATGTCATGCGTACAGACCTGGAGCAGTTGCCACAGTCTTGCAGTATGTTGTAGGAGCTGGTGAGATTACTTAAGTAGTACTGCGTCTGGATCATTACGCAGCTCCTCTCTTTAGAGTCGATTCCATCTGCATCCACCTCATCTGCAACGGAGACCAGAGCCGAGACATGCATACTGAAAAAAGCTGTAACACCCCTCCTCACCACCGATCCTATACATAGTTTGTATTTAAAGTTTGTGAACAGTTGCTGAATTACACTGATCAGGCATAACATTATGACCACCTTCCTAATATTGTGTAGGTCTCCCTTGTGCCTCCAAAACAGTTGTGACTCATCAGAGAATGGACATGGTCCTTCTGAGGGTGTCCTGTGGTGTCTAGCAACAGGATATTGTCAGTGGAGGCCTTTGGGTCCTATGGGTTGAGGGGAGGGTTTGGGATCTGGTTAATTAGGAGGCCAGGTCAACACCTTGGGCTGTGTTTCATGTTTTTTGAGTTGTTTCTAAACCATTTTTGTGTGTGTGCCTGTGTCAGGGTGCATCCTGCTGAGGATGGCTGCTGCCATCAAGGAGTGTCATTGCTATGGGGTGGGGGTGCCTGGTCTGGTCTAGGTGGGTGCTACATGTCTAAGTAACATCCACACAAATGCCAGGTCCAAAAGTTTCTCAGCAGAACATTGAATTGTCACAAGATGGTCAATGTTATTTACTTCTCCTTTCAGTGGTCATAATGTTGTGGCTGATCGGTGTGCATCTGCTGCTTGTTAATTTAATTTAAATCCTCTTTGAGGCTTTTGTTTGTTAACTGCAAAGTTTAATGACTGGAAACTGTAACTGACAACAAAACAAGCAAAGCACCTGTATTGATACTGATTTCACGTCCTGTTTTCACTCACCTGTGACAAACCAACTGTGATAAGCCAGTCCATATATAAACTGTTGGAACAAGGACCTGTGGAGACAAGAGGTGTCAATACAAACTTACATATTTGCATTAATTATAGTACCTAATTATGCACTGGAGTCATTGACTCAAGTCCTTTCCTTATCAGTGGACAATAACGATAACAGCATGGTGGGCAATAAAGTCTTACAAACCGAACCACAACTACCTAACTCTAGAAATAACTGTGATGGAAATAGACGGCACCATACCTGACCTGTGCTTCTCTGATGCTGAATCCTGCACAGTCTACTAAACCACCTTTAAACCAGGTGCTGTTACAACCATATACTGGTGTCCAGTGTGATTTTCAGCTGAATGCAGCAGCGTCAGCAGCAGCCAGCCAGGAGGGAAACTCTGTGTAGTGCTAGGAACTGAATTATGAACTGTGGTGCATTGGAGCAGTGGTTAGCACTGAAGCATTACAGCAAGAAGCTTATGGGTGTGAGCAAGGTTGGGCCTTTCTCTGTGGAGTGTTCTCTAGGTTCTCTAGTGTTTCCTCCCACTGTCCAAAGAACAGCTCGTTGGGTTAACTGGTGATTCTAAATCATTTGTTGGTAGATCAGTTAAGTTTATTAATTTCCAGGTGATCATGTCATTGTGAAAATATTTGGTCATCTGAATGTGGATGAAGCTGTAAAACGAGAAGAGCTTTCTACGTGTCCTTTAAACTTTTGTTTACTTTACTAGATGTTCTTCAGTATGTGAGGATCGTATGTACAAATCTTACCATGCAGCAGCTGATGTCCACCAAGCCACGTTTACAAAATCTGCAATTGTGGGCTATGTATACAGAGGAAATGTAAGAGAATAATGAGATCAAATTGGTCTCTCTACTTGTCAGTCTACAGTTTTCAAAACATCTTATTGTGTATCTTTCTTTCTCCTCACCACAAACACTCCTCTGGGTGCAGCTCCAGCTTCGCTGTTTGGCACCCGCTCACACACTGACTGGTAATCAAATGACTGCTTGCGGTTGTAGAAGGAATTGTTGTAGAGAGCGTACATCAAGTAGGGGTCAACATCACTGAAGAACATGCCCGCCTGAGAAGATAAGAAACACTGGTCAGGCTCAGAGCGGAGATTAGAGAGAAGCCATGATCGGTGTGAAAATTAATTCATTATCTTCACCTTGTTCCAGTCATCCTTCTGATTGGACATGATTAGGAATCCACCATCATCTATTAAGTAGCACAGGAGATCCTGCGCATGGACACAGAGATAGAGCATTAATTGGAAGTATAGCGGAAATATATTTTGGACACAGAAGGTCCAGCTGAGCACAGGAAGTAATTAAAATTTACAGTATAGCTTACATCAGTGTTGGCTTCACAGTCCATTTCACAGACTCTGTTTGGGCCACACTGTCACAGAGAGAAAAAAACCAAACAAACAATGTTAGCAAAATCATAAAAGCTTTCCCTAAAACATGCTCTTAATAGAAATATTTTACCATATTTGAGCTTTGACGGTTGTCTGTATGGTTGGTGGCAAGAATCTTGAATTTTTCCGTCCACACTTCAAGGTCTAGTTTCACTCCAACAACTGAGGACAAACAGAAGTTAGACAAAAAGGTTCATTATGATTCAAAAGGCACAAAATGAAAGCACAGATGCACATCCAGGCACAATTAATCGATGCAGAGCACAAAAAACACAAAGAGACAAAATGACAAACACAGACGTGTAATTATCTCGAAACGTTTTCTTCAACATCTGTCATTAAAAGGATTTTGTTTCCCATTTCAGAAGTGAGCCCACCTGCGGGTTTGATGGTTTTCCCTCCTATTGTAATCTCCAGAGCCGTGCTCACCAGAATACCTATGGTGTCGTTTCCTTGGTTGAGGTTCAGCAGCTCGTCCCCGTCTGCAAAAAAGGAAGAAAATAAAGAAACAATCCGGGAGGGTGGGTGGGTGGTTGAAAACAAAGAGACACACTATTACAAGGCTCCGTGTGAGTTGTATAAGCCAAGACTAAGAGCATCATTCACCTGTTCGATAAGGCGCTCGGAAGATGTAGCCCTTGTTGTCGAGACTGCGGCGGTAATAGCTGGCATTAAACGGCTCAGGGTCCTCCTCCCAGGTTTCTGCAGCCCTAAGATTTAAGACCAGAGATAACAGAGCTGTAAATTCCTGCTGTATAAGTCTCCTGCTATGCCTTTCTCACAACGTGCCACTTTAACAAAGTGAAAACCATGAGAGAAACACAAAGCAGACACACAGCCTTGAGGGAGTGCACTTACTTGTTGGGAAACACTCTTGTTATACCACCATCTGTTGCTGCAAACACAGCCAGGAAGCCGTATCTAAATGTCGGGATGGAGAAAGGACAGAAGCTTCAAATCTAAGTCTTATTTCAGCAAATATGAAAAGGCACTTCCCGTGCCGGTGCCTGGTCCTACTCACGTGTTCAAATCTTTATTCTTCCACACTTTCTCCACCAACTGTCTGATGATGCCAGTGTCCAGAATCAGGTTGTGAAGAAGCAAATTGTCACCTATTGGACAGCACGAGAGTTAAATCCAAGCACAAAAAGGTCCACCGTGAATCAAAATCCAACCAAATAAATAACGAACAACAAACCTACGACTTATTTCTGTAATTACAAGTGAAGCAAAGCCAGTTTTAAAACATAATCTGTAAGTCGGTGTCTGAACTGTAATGCATCCATATATGATATCATTTATTATTATTTCACCTTTGGACACTTGCACCAGCTGATAATACGAATAACTAACCATGTTTCTGGATATAAATTTACACCATTACACCAAGGATATAGCCGACAGTATTCTGCATTTTCCTTGTTGTTAACAAATTAAAAAACCAAAACCAACAATTAAAGAATGTGTCTGGAGATCCTTTCACTTATTTCTGGCAAAGAGATAAAAAGTATACATGGCACTGTGCACTAAATATAACTTAAGGACAAGTCAACAGAGCATTTGTTAGGGACTATTTTCAGCTGTGGATTAAAAAATTATTTTCAGCAGTAGGATAACACATGTGGGAGTCACTGAAAATAAACCGTATGTGTCAGAATAAAAGAATATATCATGAAGTGATAAAAGCGGTGCTCGTTGAAGTATTTTAATAGTGTTTGGACAATAAGACATAACGAATAGAGGAATAAGTCATATTACACTGGGCGGCAAAGACCATTCTGGTCTGATGGATCAATGAATTGATCAGTTTTGTCTTTTAATTCATTTTAAAATACAATATTTATACAAAACTCACATTGTTTGGAGTCTGGTGTCACCTTCTCCATAAGAGCAATGAAGTTGAGCAGGAACTCGGTGTTGTTGTTGGACAGTTCCAGGTCATTGCAGTACTCCCTGTGGAACAGACAAGGCCTTTTAACTCAGGGAAAGAAGGTGCACAGTCCTTAGACACTGCCTCGCTTGTGCCTTACAGAGGGGACACAGAACACACAGGGTGGAGATGCATGAACCCGTACACATGTTACTCGATGCTACTGTGTGCAGCAAAACGTGGACTGGACTGCAGAGCACAGCACAGGCAAAGACAGTGATTCCATCAGTGTTTCAGGTTGCAGCTGGAGACCACAACCATTTAGAAAAACGGATTAATAAAACAGCACATGCGAGCTAAAGCTTTTGGTTTTATTGTTTGTTTGTTGCCTGAGTATTCGGTGTCGTATTCCCTACATTACATTGCAGAACCAAACCAATAACACCTAAATGTATTTGTGCAATACAAACATGCAGCACCACAGTAGCAACATGCATAGAAGGTCTGATGAGTCTTTGGTACTTTGTTGCAATGTACAAAATTGGTTAATGTTAAAACATTGTCTCTACAAATGTCCAGAAAAAAAAAGACAATGAAACCAGCAACTTCCAAACCGTGCAACTGAACATCACAAAAAACACAACTGAAGAAAGGAGATACAAAAGTTGAAATGTGGAGAGGTAACAAAACCAAACAAGAGATGTGTGGACAAGACCAAAAAACTGATGACCATCAATGACAGCAAGCATTCACACGCAGGGCTACCTGGGAGCAATGAATACATGTCCTTCAGACTCAAAACTGTTTGGCAGCAGTGATTCAAAATCTGCAACAGAAAGGGGAAGATTATCCGGGAAGAGCAGTGGGCAGAGCAGTGGGGAGTTGTGGGTAAACAGCAGCTGTTCTTCAGAGGTGCAGGGACGCAGAAGGGAGTTTACCATAGCAACACTTAGGTATCATGGGAACACTAGCGTTAGCCAATATGGTGCCTAAAATGGAACCTGACTCTCAATGGACGACTGCTTTAGTTTCACAAGCACTCACACCTTTGTTTCCATTTTTGTTCATTTGTCAACAATTCTCCGATTGTTTCTGGTTTCAATCCGACATGTTTTGGATGTCTGAGAACTGACTTAACCCCGACGTGATTTGCCAGGAAGCAAGTTCTCAGACATATTACCCACAATGAGTGCTTTTATATCAGGCAGGCATCAACATGGCCAACTATTGCACGGGAGGTGAGTGAAGGTCCTGATGGAAGAGGTCACCCCTCAGACTGGCAGGGGAGAGGACTTAGACAGACACACAATCGGAGGAAATGCATAGCACTGTGAAGGGCATGTCGAAGGGCAACTTCAGTTAATCTATCACAGACAAAGAGAGAAACACAAAAAATATCAACCCGTCATCATTAAAGCCTCGAGAGGTGAATCCAACGTGCCATTTTCTCATTAAGTGGTGACCTGTAACTGTGTACAGCGATTAAATATTCATTTAGACAGCTAAAATAGAGTGCCCAGGTAGTTTTCCGCCCACAATGCC
>NC_140340.1:12340942-12445095 GCF_963514085.1 Chelon labrosus
GGGTGAGGTTAGGGACTGGAGGAGCTGTTGTGAGAGATGTGGGATCTAAGCTGCAGCAGGAGGGTGAGGAAGAGGGAAAGGAGGAGGGATAAAGGGAGGGAGAGGTGGAGAGAAGGGAGGGGCAAAGGGAGGAAATCCTGGAGCCAAGACGGGCAGGAACAGAGGCAAGCAGGCTGGGACAGGTGAGGGTAGGGAGGAGGGGAGGAGGGGGCAGCGGGGGAGGTTTAGGACGAGAGGTGTGGAAGGAGGAGGAAGCGGTAGGGAGTAGGAAGTAGAGGTAGGGAACGTGGACCAATATGGAGTATACTTGCCCTTGTTGTATAGCACTGTGTGGATCCATCAGAGAAGGAGTGAGCAAGAAAGAAACAGGGGATCGGGTGGGAAGGGGGGGATCACAGACAATATTTTATTCAATTACCGTTTGAATAAAAATATTGTTTTCTTGAAAGAAAGAAACCAATTAAAGTCAAACAAGACAAGAGAGAAAAAGAAATGAAGAGCAAACATCTTATTTGCAAAAGCAAACGAGGAAACGGAAAACCAACGGAAGAAAGGAAAAACTGTAAAGGACAAAAACCAGTAACGTGAGAGATAATAATAATAATAATAATAATAATAATAATGGCAGAACAGAAAATAAATAAATAAATCACCAGGAAAAGAGGGGAGCAACAAGGTCTGGACAAAGAAAGAATGAGAGAGACAACATGTGTCCCCATTCAGACCCACAAAAACCCAAACTCCCACAATTGACAAGCCAGTGTCCGAGGCCATGTGGGAGTTTATCTGTTGAATGATTCCAAAGCTGAGAAACATCTCACACAATCTAACGGATAAAAAAATAAGAAACACAAACACATAACATAAAGGAAACAAACAAACAAAAAAAATCCCCAAATCATAGAACTCATGATAAGGAGTGAAAAGCATGCATGTTTTCACAGGTTTTCAGAACATCAAATACTTTGAACACAGACGCTTCAGAATCATTACTTGGTGGAGAAGAGGCGAGAGCATTTGGCAAAAAAAATAATAGCACAGAGGTCACCATTATTTTCACCTGAGTAACACAGTAAAACCACAGCTTTCACCTTTCTGTCAGTTCAGTTATTTTTTTCTTCAGCCAGTGTGAAGAAAAAACATCACCATTTTACAGCACAGCATGAAGACAGGAGGGAACGGGGGCAGAAGAGGAGTCGGAGAGGACTCGGGTATGATCCTGCCTATCGGAGGGCGTAGAGAGGGGAGGAGAGGGCAGAAGAGGGAGGGAGGGGGGGGGGCAGAGTGGCTGACTCTGCTTGGACACTCCCTATGATGATGTTGGAGACCCAGGACTGAATAAGAGCGCAAGGTCATATTTGGGAGAGAGAAGAGAGGAAAGAGAGAAAGAGAAGAAGAGACAGAGAGAGAAGGATGCTGGGTAGTCCCCGAGAGTACTTACACTGCACCTGAAGGATCTGGTCACTTAGGTTGGCCTTGATGTGGTTCTCACTATATGTGGGGAGTACCAACCCTAGACTGAGGCAACGAGGCAGACACACAGCATCAGTAACATACAATGGAAGCACATATTAAAAATGCACGCAGGCAGGAGGGCATGAAAGTCAGGCAATAGAGCTCAGTGACTGGCGGACCAAAAACTCTCATTAAACCACATAATTTCTTCAGTGACTGGTTGTGTTTTTACTTTGAAACAGGATGGTGAGACAGGTCAGAGAGTAAATGATGCATCATAAAGATACCCTGTGGAAAGTCTGAGAAGTCATCCGGGTCATGGTTCATGTAAAACAAGGCTAAAACAAAGGCAACTAGACTTGTCTGAGGTTTTGTGAAGACATTTCACCACTCGTCCAGTCAGAGATATTTTACTACAATCAGCTGCAGCTAGAAAAAGAGAATAGAGAACCAAGCCCGAGACTAAAACTAGTTTGGTACCGCAGAGCTTCACTATGTCTGGCACCTGTTACATTACACATAGTTATTTGAGCCGCTATTAATGTAAAAATCTTAATTTGAGCTGCTTCAAAAATAAAAGGGAAATGTGTCATCAACACGGCGTTGCAATTTCTAAACTCGTAATAACTGCGTAGTGTCACTAAACATTTACTATAATGTACCAAAATCAGCAACAGAAATGGAAATACGTGTCCCGTCTTACAGGGGAACTACCGTTTTTTACAACCTGGACCTTATTTCTGGCATAAAACACGATTGTTTACTCACCCATATACCTTTTGTGTAATTCGTTCGGGACTTATTTAGATCTGCGTATATCCATATAGTGGGAGTGACTGGGGCACCGAAACGTAGCCTCTAAATAACGCATTATCTGCCGCGAAACTCGTTCATTTGACCAATATCGCGCACCTGCGACGGTCGGCTTGTTTACCTGTAATTTGCTACTGCTATGGTTCATCCACATTGTCAGAATCAGAAAAATATTCAGACATGTTGCAAAAAACTAGCAGATGACATCATCCAGGTCAGAGGACATCATCCGGGGTCTGTAGGTCAAGCTGCGGACCCTGCATGATGATAATAGGTAACTCCGGACTCAACGGGGAATAGCACTAGCGTACGATAACAAAATATTGGTGAAATGAACGAGTTTCGCGGCAGATAATGCGTTATTTAAAGGCTGTGTTTCGGTGCCCCAGTCACTACTATATGGATATACACAGATCTAAATATCTCCCGAATGACTACAAATTACACAAAAGTTATATGGGTGAGTAAACAATCGTTTTTTATGCCAGAAATAAGGTCCAGGTTGTAAAAAACAGTAGTACCCCTTTAATCTTTGGAGTCATACAAAGCTAAATGCCAGTTCATTAGATGAAAATAAATTTATTCCAATATAACAGTCCTACTCTAAATCCTCCTTCATGACTCATATAAAGTTCGCTTTATGTTGGAGCAGCACAAGAAAGATGGTGATTCAACTTTTTGATCAGTATGGAGGATGTAGTTTGTGGTGATGTTAAACCGGATTGAATTTCTGTGTTTTAGCCAAGCCCACTGACTAAAAATGGAAACGAGTTAGATTAAAACAAGCACAGAGTGTCCTACGACTCTTAAACTCTACAATATAGGACGTAAACAGTATGTGTGTAGAGCTTAAATGTCTCACTAGCAGGTCATAACACTGACACATCCGGATTCTTAAACACACAGGAATTTCCCTTTGAGTGGAATATTAATAGAACCGTGTAGAAAAAAAGTCTGATGTGGACTGTGCCAGGAGGACCAGGCAGGCTGCCAGCAGATGTAATAATAAAAACACAAATCAGGCATTTGTAGAACTACTGAATATAATAAACTGTAATTTGCAAAGAATTGCCTGGAGGAAATGTCACTATGATGCAACCTCACATGTTCAACCAAGTCTTGAGATGAATAAACTATGCAATTAATATGTGCTTAAAGGACTGTTGAGGGCTCTTAATGAGTAATCGGTTATGCCTTTTTTTTCCAGTTGCGCGATGCATGGAAGCTACAGTTCACAAACACTGTTGGTTGATGAGTAACAGCTGTCATCTTTAAATCTCAGAGTTAAAACAGACAAATGAAAAGTATCAGCGTTCACTCACAGGTTCAAGCTGTGTCAATCTTTTTTGGTCTGAAGGTCAGGCGATGCCTTTTCTGATCTCACACCTACCTGTAGTCTGTACCCTCCACAGGCGTCCACGTGTACGTCCGCATGGCCTCGTCAATGTACCTCTGTCGGCCAACCACAAACAGGCTGTGATAAGTAACCTTGTCACATCCACAGCACACATTTCTTCCCGTAATTAGAGGGAAACAACAGATACTAAACATACTGAGTGACTCAGATTCATTACAACACCATTCAGGAAGGTGCTACATTGGATCATGATTGAGTCTCATATATTGATGACTTGCCTCATCAACTGACTTAATGAGCGTCTTGATTTTCCTTTGCCCTGATTTGCCATCAATCATCTGTCGACGGATCTAAAATGCGAGAGAGAGAGAGAGAGAGAGAGAGAGAGAGAGAAGGTGCAGCGTGAGATGGCATACCGATAGATAGAAATGGAAAACAAGTGACAGATAAAAAGATTAAACGGAACATATATGAACAGGTGATAGCTGTGATGTTGTTTTTACCTCCTCCTTGTTGTTGTCCTCCAATTCGGCGTCCAGAAAGTCCAGAGTGACGGGCTCCCTGAAGTTAATGATCTGAAAGGAAGGAGATCACAGAGGAAGGCGGAGTGAGGGGGAGGGGGGATGAACAGCAGTGAGCAGGGACAAAATCCAAATTTTTGCTTCAGACTCAGAATGAGAAAACTGAATAGATGCTGAAAGTGTTCACAGTGGGGCCCACCTTGGGTCGTAGGTTGGGATGCAAGAGTACGTAACCATTAGGATCAATGGCAAAGGTGTAGCCATTAGCGCCGAGCTGTGTAGAATAAGAGTGAACCGAGTTGTTAGTATGAAATGACCACACCACTGATATTAAATGTACACCATGCTCACTCTGTATGTAGGCGTCTTCTTTTTGATTTCGTTGATTGCAATGTCTACACCCATGACTCCAAGGATGAGCTGGTTCTGTACGAAGAGCACATAAAGTAGCTGTAAGTATTTTATCCACACACTCCTGCCGGCATGAGAGAACCACACAGAACTGGTAGTTATGCCGTGAGCATGCTAATAGCATCCATGTGCCAT
Source organism: Chelon labrosus (assembly GCF_963514085.1). Taxonomy (NCBI): domain Eukaryota; kingdom Metazoa; phylum Chordata; class Actinopteri; order Mugiliformes; family Mugilidae; genus Chelon; species Chelon labrosus. The sequence continues at coordinate 12,345,635 of NC_140340.1, forward strand.
CTCAGACTGCAATCTGATTAAGTCCATATTTTCACAGTCTATCTTAAACCGAGCCCGTTTGCGGCAGCATCACTGCTTTAAGCCCGCGTGATAAGCTCAGAGTAAACACTTTGGTCATGGATCCCGAAAGCTGGATGCGTCTGTGCTCACTGGGTGTTAGCAGATGCCACAGACGAGATGTTGTGATGTCTGTTGTTACCTCAGGGGGGAGGTGTTGCCTAGAAGAGCAGCAGCAGCTGGGTGGACACCATTACAAATGATTGATGATGGCCAACAACAGCCAAGAGACTAAAAATAAAACCTGAAACCCTCCTATAGCCTCACCCACCTGGATGACAATAAAATGCAATTTTTCCATAATAATAATGAGCTGGACTATAAGTCAAATTTCCCGCTGTGCAGGTGAAGGTGAAGGCTATTTTAAGCTCCACATCTTGTGTTGACAGTGTTGTTTTTACCCGAGAGCTCACAACATCAGCAGTGAGGTTGAAGACTGGCATCGTCCCAGTGATGACGAGGCCCAAACCCTAAGAAAACATGTAGAAATCCAATTTTAAAAGAACCTTTAAATAATATATAATCATTGCACAATTACAATTCAAACTAATGCACACATAAAGCTACACGGAAACACCGACACACGTGTCTACAGTCGACTCCTACCCTGAATGGGAACCAATAAATCTAAGGGAACTCTTTCAGAATAATAAATTGTCTTAAAATCTTCGCTCACCAAAGCATCCTGGTAGACGTTCGTCCACTGCACCTGCTTGGCCCTAGGCCCAGCCAGCACCATGGGACGACCCAGGACATCCAGGTACTCCTGCAAAAAAAAAAAAACACACATGCCACTATGACTGCCCACTGTAAAAGCACACATAATCAAAAAGACATTTATAGTCCCTGTCATGTGCTGGCATTAAAAGCAGAGAGCTGGGAGAGCCCTCCAACATTCATCTGTCATAAAACTATAAGACCCTGACCGGCCTCGTCTCTGTCACCACATAAACCAGCGGGCCACCAGCAGTAGTAGCATCCCGGCCCTGCCGAGCCATAAAGCCTCCAGTCCTGAGCCACTCAAGGCCGTTTTTCATCATTATGAAGGAGCTATTAAAAACACATTAGAGGTGTCAATGGCACGACGTGCAAACACGCCATTCTCCCAGAGGCTCTACTGTCAACACTGGCGCTGTGAGAATGTCCCACAGCGATTGTGAATAGAGGTGAGGGGTTAAGTCTACGAGCAATACATCATATTCACTATATTCTTTTGTTCTCTGGAGCCACCTTGTACAACAGCTGAGATGTCTTTTTTTGTTAATAACCTATTGATCCATGTCATTTTGGAGATGGTGTGTAATTGGCAAAATTACTGAGTGAGTGACTTCGTGACATGAGAAGGAACCACACTGTTAGGAAGAAAGAACGCGTGCTGGGGGACAAGATGATCACACCGCGAGCCTTCAGTGTCTTGTTATTACAAAGACCAGAGAGGTCTTCTAATTAAAGCGACTGTGTACACTCGTGCCAACATTTACATCAGCTCCAAGTTCCTTCTCAGCATCCCATTCAGCTGACGGAGAGACATAAAGCCTATCTCTAGGTATCAGCACAATATAATCAAATGTAAAGTCAGGATCAGCAAAAAGCAGGCAGGTCCTCTGGGATTAAATATTCATTTTAAAACATTAGCGCTTCTCGCATGATGACAAATCCCATCCGTTTAGCAGTGAAAATGGAAATGTTACAGCAAACGTCCGACCCCTTGCCACCATCCATCTCGGATACACAAAAGGGGCGCCCTGTATAAGCGCACAGCTATTTCAGTGTTATGCTTCTGACCGTTTGTTTTCCATCGTCTGAACAGTGAGGTGCTGACAGGCGTAACCTATTCTATTATTAGCTCAATAAAAGTCCAGTTTAATGCGCCACAGGGAGATATTCCATCAGGACAGTGACAGCCAGACCTTTTCACGGGATATAGGGGAAATTTTCCGCCTGGCTAGAACAATCTAGGAAACATAAAAAGCCAGCGACCAGAAATATGTGCTCCAAAGGAGGCAGAGCCGTATAGACTTCAGCAGCATTCCTGTGCGTTGATTAAACGCTGTCGTCTCCCTGAGTACCGTAACGACCATGATAGCGGGGAGAAAACTCATCAGTACGGCCCCTCTAAAAAACAAACATCCAAACTAATGCCTGGCCTGTTGTTGTGGCTCCACAGAGATCCTCTGCAAAGCCGAAACAATAGGTGAGAAACTTCACTTACACGTAATCATGCATAAAGTACATTGGAAACCTCTAGCCCAACACAGACGTATGACTCAGGATGAAGTATATGGTAGTAGTCGATTTATTATTTGGATGCTGCCATCTTATTTAACCGAGACTGCGTGATGAGTGTGTGATATTGAAAGGTAGAGTGTGGTTAAATAACATAAGGCCCCGATGTGTCGTCTGGGCCTGTACGGAGAGCTGTAGTCACCCACCTTCAGAAAACCTATTAGAGTAAGTGGCAGTTCTCAGAATATAAATATGCCAGAGTTAATGGAACAGCTGACAGTCTATTCTGGGGCCTGATCGCTCACCAGGGCTGGGGAGGTTGGGGAGGGGGGAGAGAGAGAGGGGAGGAGGAAGGAGGAGGAGGAGGAGTGTGCGGTAGCTCCCCCACCACCGAACAACTGAGTCAATTTCTGCTCCTGGAATGAGGTTATCCCAAGGGCCTCTCGAAGATCGTAGTGCCTTAAGCAAAAGTGTGCGCTTCAAGGGTGGGGGTATGTGTGTGTGTGTGTGTGTGTGTGTGTTTTTTGCATGTGCGCGTGTGACAGACAGAAAAATGTGTATATGTCAGAGACAAGATCTGAAAGGCTTATTTTTCCAGATACATCCTCATAGAAATGAGTCCATCTACACCTCTGCCACTTCCACTCTCATCCAGCAGTTTGGTCTTCCGTCCCGCCGTTACGAAACACATTAAAGTGTAGCTACAGTATGTATCATCAAAGCAAGCGAAAATAGAAGAGTAAACCTGCTGCTTGATGTCATTTTTGTGGATTCATTAAGGCGTACTCAGTAGCTCGTACCACACTCGACATATCTTACCTGAGTGTTGATTCTGATTGCTCCAATGGATGGAATTTCAAAGTAGTATCCTGAAGATGAAGAGCAGAGAATCAATACACTGTTCCAACAGAAAGCATGCATGCAGCCTGGCTCAAGGTGCATTTTCAAGAAATACACAGAACACATCGTATATCAAAAGTGATCCATTTGAAGACTGGAGTGTAATCTCTTCATGTTGTTAGCTACATGTAATGGCATCATCTCCAGCTGATGATGATAGGTCACGCAGGCGTGATTAAAGCGTGTGGCCAGTGACCCTTTTACACTCGTGGTAGTGCTGTGGGATGTAAATGTGGAGGCTCATTGGGAATGCTGAGCCCCAGGCGCCGCTGCTGCTGCAGCTGATTAGGAATGGAGGAGAATGACCGACTGGGTCAATAACCACGCCGCTCCCCGAGTTATTAAAGCCATGAGTGTTTATACAAAGAGCTGAGAAATGGAGGCAGCATCCTCAGAATGTTAAAAGGCAGTGATAACTTTCATTATTTTTGATACATTATGCAGTTTTCCACCGTGTTGAAATGTTCCTTCTCTGTCCCATTCATTAGCACGTGTGTGGATGCAGACGCTATGTCAGTTGGTCACATGTGTGCACACACACACACACACAGCTATTTGTTAGAGTTTTGTTCAGTGAAGTAATTTTTTTTTTCCCCCAGTGCATCTGGATCAGTGTCAGTGAAGTGGCATCTGAGGTGAGGAGAGGAAAATGAAAGGAGTAACTACAAAATAATACTGTGGTGTAAATCTCCTCTCTGCTCTGCAGGTTAGTGTTTGGATCAATTATGAACTAAATCAATAACCCATTTCTTAGTAAAAACTCATTTGCATAATGTCTCTACACTCTTCAGGTCCTCAAATGTCATCTTCACATTTGTGACGTAATCTGGGTCCATTCAGAAAAACTGGGTCCTTTTAATCTAACACTATGTAGGCTCTAAAGAATCTAGTGTTTATGTAAAGTAAATGCCGTGTCAGTACGAGGATGCATTTCCCTCCTACGTAGACCAGCATGCTCTACTTTCTATTCATATTCCGTTTTCTTATCTCGCTGAGACAAAGTAAACGTGTGAAGCTAATTTCCTGGCCTACTTTATGCTACTTCTCTTTTTCTTCTTATTGACGGCCATCGTGAATTCACAAGATGTTTTATTTCTTGCCTTGGATTAAAGGAGGCTGTGTGGTGGTATTAGGATGATCGATGCGGCATATCCTTTCCCCCTGCTTTTTTATCCTCCATTTCACCTGTTTCTTGAAGATAACTTTCTTTTCAGTCTTGGATTTCGTTACAGCGCGCGTGAGAACACAGAGAAAAGGTTTCTTTGTCCTCGGAGTCGCGGAGAGGTTACTTTCTTCTTGGGATTGCAGCTCAAGTGAGACAACAGCTAGCATCTCCAAGTGGCCTAGTAGCTGTGTGTGTTTTGTGGTGGTGCGTGTGTGCCAACTGTGTTTTGTCAAATGTGTGTGTCATGGGTGAAGGGTTAGGGCCTGGAAGTGTCAGGGAGCTGGGCTCTGTTGGAGTGAGATACCAAAGAGTAATAAGCACTGAAGATATGAGAGGACAGCTCCATTGAGGCTGGTGTGTCAACGCTATTGTCTTATGCTGGCATAGACTTTAGTACCATGGTAATCACTACGGTCGTGAACAGCACAGAGCATGTTGGCACAGAGGCATAATCCTGGACTTTCCCCGAGCCTGACAGGGAGATGGCACGGTAATCATCCTTCAACCAGACTCCTCCTGCTAATTAATAACAACTTCTGGGGAGATACTTCTGAAGCACTTGGCTCCACTGGCAATAAGCTAATCAGCTGACAGCTAAAGCCGTCATAAAGGAGTCGCTTCAGATAAACGCTGGGAAACAACATTAAATCAAGCCACAAAAGACAGGAAGAGGAGTTTTAAAAAAGAACTGTGCTCCTAACTGAGCACAGCGACAATAGTGAGTTAGGGAGGGCTTTCATGAGTCAAGATGAAATTGGTGCAGGCAAAGGAAAGAACAGAAGAACCGCCTGAGTCATATGAGCTGTCAGACTGTTGGCCAGAGCCTGTTTGCTGCTAAAAATTTCAAAGAATAATTCAATACCAGACTAAATCTTGTTTTCTAGATGACAGTTTCAAGCCAGTTTCACCTCTGATCACAGACAGCATCACCATTTTAGTGAAATTTATTCTTTTACTTCAATATTTTCTGTGTCAACCAATATTTCTTACGACACACTGGATTGCCTTTGCAGGAATGATACCAGTTTTGGACAGCACAATCACGGTCAATCTTCCCAGATGATTCTTTTCAGCTGCTCTTCTGTTGGATTCATGTCAGGGGGACTTGTCCCAGCTCACATGTTTTCCCTTTAAAACCTCTTGTGTAGTTGTTGCAGTGTGTTTGTAATCACTGTTACGCGGGGGAATTCCTGAGTAATTTTCTTTATTCAGCATGTGACCATGTTTCATGGTCGGCACCATGTGGTCACTGTCGAAGTCCTGGCTGGGTCCACACCGGACGTGCTGGACACCATCTGATCGAAACAAAACTATTTTTGTTTCACTCAAACCAAGACTGCGCTGCCAATATTCACCAGGCTTCTTTCCATGTTCCTTGGCAAAGTTTAATCTTGAATCAATCTGTGAATCAAATGTTTTCTTCTTGGACACTGTCCATAGGGCTTTAAGCTCTGGCTGAGCAGTCACTGAAACACCAGTGTCTACAGATAATTATTATGCCAACTCAGCAGCAGTTCTCAGCCTGTTTTTCTATAAAAGGTTTTAAAAATAGCAAATTTTCATTCATTCATTAATTTTCTGTAACCACTTGTCCTGTGAAGGGTCACACCTACAGCCAATTTAGAATCACCAATGAACCTAACAAGCATGTCTTTGGACAGTGGGAGAAAGCCTGAGTACCCGGAGAGAACCCACGCAGACACAGGGAGAACATGCAAACTCCACACAGAAAGGCCCAGTCGGCGCATGGATTAAACAGCAAATTTTATGTGGCGTAATTTTTTCATTGCCAGCTACTACACCTTCTGTTATTGGTAGTACAGCTTTTCCTACACATCCTGACCACCATTGTGGAACTACTGTGTTACGGCTTCAGTGACCTCCTTTTAGTTTTTTGAGACTGACTAGACTTTGCATTTCCCACGTCACAAACACTGTAAGTGGATGTATCACGGAAGAATGTGTCTATTGATAAAACCAGCACATTTACTGTGTTGCTTAAGCCCCACTTTGATATGTCAATATGACACGAGGAGCTCTGGATCAAACCACAGACCATGCAACGTCTGGAGCCGTAGCTGCTTCCCTTTTTAATATTGTATACACAAAGACTAAGCTCATCCACTCACCTTTATTGGCGCACGCTATCCACTGCAAAGGGGTGACGTCATAATTGTGCTGGCCAACAGAGAAGGTGAAAACACGAACCTGATTGAAAAAGAAAATGAGTTTCCGCATGAATTACACTAAAAGAGATCTAATACAGAACCGTCAAGACACAAACTTACTGTGGAGACCACTACCAGAACAAAACAACACCAAACAACCTCTTCCATGATGGCAAGACGTTCACTATCACGTAATTACTATACCACGCCAATATTATCAAATGATTAATGTTGGTGAGGCTGCGAAATTTGGATATTTAGAGACGGATGTTACAACACGACATGGACAAAGACACAAACTAGTAGATTATAGAGTGGCTGTAATATTACAGGATCTGGTGTTAAAGGCTAAGTGAGAGCTACTGGCAGCAGCAGCAGCTAAACAACAAAAGACAGAAGAATAGAGAAAGAAAGAGAAATTGATCGGATAATGGAACAGACAAAACAAAATACAAAAAGACTGGCCATAATGGAGGCGAAGAAAGCTTGGAGAGGATGACATGGGCGCATATTGGAGAGCTTGGCATATCTGACAGCCTAACTAACACAACTGCCTGAGCCCTAATGAGACGATGTCAGCAGAAAACAGGGGACACGGGGAGGGAAAAGGCACTCCTTAGACAGTCTCCGGACATGCATGATCACTTGAGCGGGGCAGAGCAAGTCGATGAAAACATAACAGCCTTGTAGGGACACACTCACTGTTTTGTTGGGCCAGTTGTACTTCTCAAAGATGTCCTGGGCACGATCCTCGCCACCATCTGTAAACATCATTATCATCTTATTGCAGTTGGCCCTCGGGGCACTGCTCTCCTGTGGCAGAGGAAGAGAGACGGGCAAAGAAAGGAAGAGAGAAAGGAAAACAAGGCAGGGACACTGGTTAAAGGAAATGCAAGAATGAAAGGACAGGGTGAAGATGCCAGAACACAAGCCCTTTCACAGAAAACTACACCCAGAGACGGTGTATAGCTGTTTATAATGTTGTGAGCAGATAGAAGTGTTTATAACTGCACCCATAAGGGAAGGCTGGAGTGTGCAGTGCAATATGTTTATTTGTATCCATTTCCATATATTATTTCCACACGCCATTCTTTCTCTTCTCTTCCTACATGTTGTGGCAACAGATTCATCTAATCCACTCTTAGCTTTCATTCTTAGCATTTCATCACACATTTATAGATTCCTCAGTTGGCAGGCACAGGCTTCCTCATATTAGCATAATTTTAGAATTGCCTCTCAAGTATACGACATTATTCTAGCATTAAATCTGTTTGTCTCAGAAGCACTTTCACAACCATTTCCATGCCCCTTCTCAGCAACACCCCCCACCTCCACCTCCTGAACACCAGCTGCCATTGACATGCAGGCCAGCGGCGTGTATATCTGACAAGATTCTAATAAAGATAAATAATATAGGGACAATTACATATTTCTACTGTGCTTCTGTCACCAGTCGTGGCGGTGAGGCTGCTACAGACAGCGATTAAAAGGGCCATTTTATTTCTCATTCTGCCGGCAAAAGGGAGGGTGGCGGGGCACTTGGCTCTGTGCCTTCGAGCCCACCAGAGGAATATAAAGTGTCTGTGGCTGATCTCCTCTGGGCTACGCTCATCAATCATCCCATCAGAGCCCATTAGGGTGGCAGTCTCCTAAAATACACAGCAGCATACGGAGCTGAGGCAGCACCTGTGTCGAGAGCACGTGGACTCCTGCTGCTGACAGACCTCGCCACAGCGCTGGCTGCTTCAAAAGCTAGCGTCACTTCATTGCAACAGCAATTACAATCAGCCCTACCGTCAACTCTGCTCTGGAACTGTCGTACGCAAACCCGAGCCACTATCTGTCAGCACTGTGTTATCACTGTGAATTATGATTTATTGATTGGATTAGGACGTAACTCTGTCAGGACGAATGATAACATGCTGGAGCTATCGTATGTAGTCGCAGCTTAGCGTTCATGCATTCAAATGCATTCAAGGATTGTCCTTCCCTGAAAGACTTCTGGGTTCTTACGTTGAGAAGCTGTTCAAAGGCGAATGTGAAGCCAGACTTGTAATCCGTGGTTCCTTTGGCTTGCATATGCATGACGGCTTCCTTGAAGATCTTCTTGTTCCGAACGTTGGCTTGGACCAGATTCCTGAAGCAAGGGACAACAGCCTCGGCCTTTTCATTGAACTGGAAGGCAACATATGAAGATGCAGATGAGTGTACAGACAATACATTGACTTTTCTTTTCAAAAACACTCCCAAATTTGCAAAAAAAAAAATTAAAAATTAAAAACGTGTCCAACATTTGTGGGATTGTGTAATTCTATGTGTGGCGGCAGGATGCAGACGTGGGTGTGTGCAGATGTAAGCCGCCCTGCTACTCTCTCGCTGGCAGTAAACACTGGTAATTACAACTTTCCACACAAAGAACAGGTGCGCCTGAAAACACCAGTGCAATACACCGAGCAGAAACCCAGCCAAGGTAATATCATCTGTCTCATCTCATCCACCAAATTAGCCTAAACCCGTGCATGTGTGCTTGTGTGTGTGTCTGTGTGTGTGTGCTGCGGCGTATATATCTCTACTAGTGTGCAGTGTCTATGCATGATCACAATATTAGCAGCGATTTCGGTAATAGCACGTTTCAAATGCAGTTTCTTCTTGAAGGTCAACTTCACAATCGACTGACATTTTTCAGACAGACTGATGTAAAACGTTGTGTGTGAGAAAAGCTGACATTTCTCACGGGTTAGGTGTTGTTTCATATTTAAACCGGCAGACAAATATACTCAATATGCATCACAGAGTTACTTCTTAAAATGTTAGGAATGTTATAGTACCTGTGAAACAAGACCAAGAAATCTGTCTATCTGTATATTATAATAACCAAGTACACCGATCAGCCACAGCATTAAAACCACTGACAGGACATGTTCTGCTGGGAAACTTTTGGACCTGGCATTCATGTGGATGTTACTTAGACATGTACTGTCCACCTAGACCAGACCAAGCACCCCCACTCCATAGCAATGACACTCCTTGATGGCAGCAGCCATCCCCAGCAGGATGCAGCCTGACAAAGGCACACACACAAAAACGGTTTAGGAACAACTCAAGGTGTTGACCTGGCCTCCAATTTCACTAGATCCCAAACTGATCGAGTATCTGTAGGATGATCCACAGAGGCCCGTCCCCTCAACCCATAGGACCCAAAGGCCCCCACTAACAACATTATGTTACCAGACACCACAGGACACCCTCAGAAGGCCCATGTCCATTCTCTGAGTCACAACTGTTTTGGAGGCACAAGGGAGACCTACACAATAATAGGATATTTGATGATTATTTTTTAGTTAATTTTTACTTATTAAGGCATCTTGTGTTTGCAAATAATTTACTGCAAGCCGTCACTTTCTTTACAGGGGTGAAAATCAGATGCGTTCCCACCCAGATTACCATGCTCATTTCTTGCTCTTAGAGCCGGGATTTAGAGGCATACAGTGGCTAAGAGCGATGGATTATGAGGGATTACTGAAGGGAGTCTACAAACAGAGCCACCACACCGAGCAAGTGGACGCATTTGTGTGTGTGTGTGTGTGTGTGAGTGTGTGTTCGCGTGTGCAAGCCAGTGTGTGTTATCTGTATACTAGAAAAACGTTAATATTCTCCTACACATTAGTCCTAATAGAAAACGTGGCAATCAGCAGAGAGTGAAAGAGGCAGGCGGGCACAATTCCACACGGACAACGGTGATGCAGGAAGAGCAAATACACTATAATGAGGGAACTGCAATGTTTCCACTATAAGCAAACAACTGGGAGCAGAATGAGTACACTGCTCCACTTACTGACTCCCTGCATGATTACCACCTGCTTAATGAATACCACAAACATTAGTGTTAGTGTGGCTTTCAGGAGTGAGTTGTATGATTCTGACGTTCAAGCTTCTTCTTACCCTGGCCACATTCACGTAGTCGTCATCTGATAGAGTGTCCAGCATCTCCACAACGGAGGTCTTCATGAGCTTCAGCGTGAGTCCGCTGACACTTCCACTCCTGCAGGCAAGAACGAATAAAACACTTAGATGCTCAATAACATGAAGACAGGTTGAAATTTTGAGATTCACGGGGTACCGTTTCATCTCAGGACAAGATATTTCCATAGCTGGACGTGCATTTAATGGATTATCTTTAGACAGATAAATTTAACAGAACGTACTTAAATTAAAGTTGCAAGATGAGCAGCCATCACCTTCCTATAACTTTAGCCTCAGACCAACAGGTGGCACTAGCGCCCTTTGAAGGAGACGCACACTCCAGCCAAGGGGGGGAAAAGTTGAAAGAAGAGCAAGATACTCACACATCCACGATGATGACCATGTCCTTTGGAGACGACGCACCTTGGATATACCTGCACAAAAGACACAAAGGACGGGCTTTAATTTGTTCCCATAATCTCTGTAAATTGCACCAATGAAAGAAGCCGAAGTCACAATGAGCTGAGCAGTGATAATATGGAGCAACCATGGCTGAGCCCACTTAAGCTACGGAATACTGAAAAAGGCTTATGTGCTTAGAAGAGTTAATAAGTTGTTATATACTTCAGTGTTGGCTGCAGCTACTGTTGGCTGACTTCAACATAGATAGTCCTCTTTACCAAATAACAATGTCTACTCTAAATAATTACTGCATAAGCCAAAGTAATTACTAGTTTATGGTCTGAGTATATAATAACACATTTAGTACAATGGCCTGCACAGAGCTGTGCAACCCCCTAACCACAAAGGCCATCACTGCAGAGATAGCCCTTTGAAAGGATTTGATGAGTATGAAAGGCGTGAAAAATAAAAACATCTTTCAACAGAGGACTGATGCAATTGTTAGTCAGTACGAATAGGCTGATTACTATTTTCAAAAGAGCTGAAATTAGAAATGTTTTGCATACTCAGACAGTAAAACCTATATACTAAATATTTATGGAGCGTCCTACATTAGCAAGTTCATCATGTCTGTTTTGATGCCACTGATAGGCCACCATACTTTTTACTTTAAAGATCTGATATTACATACGTTTGGAAATCATCGAATAGGATTTTTCCAATCAAATGTCATTCTGCTGTAGTGAAGTAATCTACCTTAAACTGTTTCACCTTGTGGTTTACGGCGAGAATCATTTCAACAAATAATTAGATACGCTGTAATTATGTGATGAAACAGACATTTTAGGGGCTAAAATTATGCTTTAATTCCCTTTCATGATAATAAATGACATCTAAAAGAGCTATTAATTATTTTATTTGCTGTCATTAAACCGCATGCGTCACAGTGGTGATTCAGTCTAATACGCTTTATATTTAGGAACTTGAAATTTATGTAAACTTGTCGGGGAGCAGCCCGAGTGGCCTTGACCCGTGTTGTGGAGAGCCAGCGCTGAGCTAAGAGCTGTCAGTAAAATAAGATAGCTGGCGTTCTGTTCCTTTGATGACTCATCAGTTGGGCGTCAAACACATTATTTACTCTGGCGGTGCTTTTATTGAGGGGAAGCACAAGCTGCTTAAGACCATTATGCTTCGGCTGCCAAGCAAATTCTAAAATAGGGCCGCGGGGGTCTGTGTGTGTGTCTGCTGCCGTGCAGCGTAGGCCCACGAGAGACAGCACTGAACTAGGTAGCCAGGCAACCTGTGTCCTGCACATAAACGTCTGTCCAATGTTGATAGAGGATGACATACAGAGGGAAAGCAAAAATCCCCTCAGTGTCTTCCAGTGGCAATTAAATTCACATTAACGTGATACAAAGAATGTAGAGATTGATGGACATTATAGGCTTTTCTATGGCACACAGGGAAGGAGGAGGAGGGGGGAGTAAAATATGAGTCCTAGTTTGACATTCTGAGGAGTGAGCAGGCAAGCAGTTAGCAGACGTCTTAGGCAGAGGCAGAGTAATCATCAGAGGTCTCTCTTTGCTGATTATCAGCCATTCTGCTGAGTGTGGAGAGAAGCCAGCTGCCTGTGGGCCAGAAAGGCTCTTTTCTTATGCTCGGCCAAGCTGATATGGACGTAGAGCATCGGAGCCTCAGTAGGCTTCGTCATTGCTCCCACTCACTGGCAGGAGCGACTCCAACCTGCAGAACGACCCCTGACACTCGTGTTGACGTGACATCTCTCGGCACGCTGCCTCGGCTGCTCAAATCCGTTTTTCAAACACAACCTGGACCCCGCTCTGCTTAATCACCCCCCCCTCAGAAGGAACGGGGACTGTGCACCAGCACTGCCTCGGAAGAGGTCGATTAACTGAGCATGCCCAGAGTTAACATAGGCAAAAATGTATGTGTGTAAGAGAGTCAGTGAAGGAGGAAGGAGAATCCAATTATTTTGAATAATAAAGAATGCCACATCAAAGGTAGAACTTCCACAGCTCTCCACAACTGTGTGGCGTATGAAATCAGGTCTGGAACCATGAGGCATATTGGCATGCGTGACTTTTATCAATTTAATTACTGAAATCTTAATTTGAGGCAGTACGAGGGAGAGGAGGAGAGAGCTGAGACTCCACACAGTGGGGGCTGCTTTCTCTTGAGCGGATGGGGTTTGTGAAAGCGATCACTGATGCAGGACTGAAACTCAGTCAAAATGTGGCCCACGTCTCCACAGCCTCAGGCTCATGGACGGAGACACCCCGTCTGGAGATTGAACGAGGGTCATTTGGTGACGGCTGATGCCCACAGACCAACTGCAGGATTTCATTAACTTCTGCGGTCACTCCATTTCTCATAGAGGAGAATAGTCCTTTAATGGGACTTCAAGTTATTTTGAAGGGGCTAAATGTTAATTATAAGGCAATGCAGACTTCTATTACTCAGTCATTATAGGTTGTCTTCAGCTGCACCAAAGTAAAACCTCACAATGGAGGACCGTGCAAGCATTGGCCCTAAAATACGCTGAGAAAATATTACTTTCAAGACGATCATTTCTCTCTAACTGCGAAAGAGGCGGCATTGATCAGCAGTAATGGGCTTTAAGAAGAATGTGTGAGCAGTGATGGAATAAGGAAGAGTAACACATGAGCCGGGATAGTGTCACTCAACACTGGAGCTATAGTGCTGCCATGGCTGATCTTCCACACAGATTGTCTTGGTGTATCAGCACCACTTTCTTTCTGTGCCTTTCCACTGCCTGGGGTACAATTGAATTTCCTCTATGCCTCCGAGCAGAGAACATCGGGATCAGAGAGGATGGAGTCAAGGATTTTCAGTCTCCGGGCTGATATGAGGTTCTACGGTTTTTGACAGATAAAAATCATGAATTGAGGCCGGTATCAGAGTATAATTCTCCACATTTTGACTCATGGATCCAGATGTGTTGTTTCTGCATGGATTCCAGTCAGTAATTACCTCTCAGCTTCTGCCCACTGATGCCATTCTTTCCCTGTCATTACCCAGTCTCCTGCGTGCCAAGGCCAGGTGACAAGCAGATGGGCCTGGCTGGTGCTGAACAGAGCCCTGTCGCCCATTCTGTCCCCCCGCGACAAAACCATCAGCCAGCAGACACTACACCCCAGCCTACAGCCTACAGCCTCTCGGTCCACTCACTAAAAGTTACGTTCGTAATCTTACCACCGACTCTGAAACTTCTGAGCTTGTGACAGCATTTCACTTCAGACGTCGCTATTGTATTTCACAAGACAGTCAGTTCTAGTTTACTCCAATGTGTAGCTCTCCTTCTGAGACCAAACTGTGATGTACACCCAGCCACAACTTAACTGAGCTTGTTTACACCCTGCAACTCACATTCAGGTATTTAGGCGACATGTAATACCTCATGAAATGCTATATAGCAATGGTCATACTTGAAAGTCTAGAAAAAAAATCAAGAACCAACTAAAAACATAATAAAAATGTAACTATGTGTTGGCAAGAGGTACTAAAACATGTTTTTATTTCAATATATACCACTTACAAAAAGACATGCTCACATAGTTATATTTCTGCATTAGCTGGTTTCAACTTCTCAAATGTGAACAATCACTGCTGTTTCGTATTGTTGTAAAATGGATCTGTTTTGTTTTTAGACTGTTATTTGGACCGAGGGATCAATATAACGTGATTATGTCAGAGAACTTGCGATGTTATTATTTCTAAAACAAAGGCAAAAACTTGACTTGTTTGACTTTTCTTGAAGATTTCTCACCAGTCATCCACGATGATTCCTCAGACTTAATTGATTGGTGTGTGTGGTGCAAACTTGACAATCACAAGACTGCGGTCTGTTAGCATTACTCACCTGCAACTTGTAGATGTTGTTCAGGTGAATCTAATTTAATCTAAAGCCGTTAACGCACAGGAACTCCTAAGACTCGAGGTGTGAATGGGGGTGATGTATCAGTCCACCTCCCCTTGTTCTGAGAGTGGGTTTCCAATTTTACATAGATGGCTTTACTCCTCTTTCAAAACATCCGTCTTCTCTGGTTGAAATGTGTGCACACATTGTTCTGGCTATTCAGTTAGAACTGAAGAAGCCACTTGGATGAATGGTGAAACAAAGACAACACAAATGAATCCAGCTGCCTTTGTTTTAACTTTGTTTTAGATTTGCAATGGTTGGGTGGAGTGAGAAACTTCATTTACACATTGCTGGCTATTCTTATAAAATAAAATATTACCAGAATACCCAAATTCACTGGGGAGGGAAATAATCATTAGGCAAAACCTTTTATCAGAATTCAGAGGTTTGTAATGTATCGCATAATCAAAAGAATGAGGCATAACATTATTATCACTGTATGCCTCTAAATCCTGGCTCTAAAAGCAAGAAATGAGCATGGTAATCTGGGTGGGAACGCATCTGATTTTCACCCCTGTAAAGAAAGTGAGGGCTTACGGAAACTTGCAGTAAATTATTTGCAAACACAAGATGTCTTAATAAGTAAAAATTAACTAAAAAATAATCATCAAATATCGTAATATTGTGTAGGTCTCCCTTGTGTCTCCAAAACAGTTGTGACTCATCAGAGAATGGACATGGACCTTCTGAGGGTGTCCTGTGGTGTCTGACAACAGGATATTGTTAGTGGGGGCCTTTGGGTCCTATGGGTTGAGGGGAGGGGCCTCTGTGGATCATCCCACAGATTCTTGATCAGTTTGGGATCTAGTGAATTTAGAGGCCAGGTCAACACCTTGTGCTTTTCTTCATGTTTTTTTTTAGTTGTTCCTAAACTGTTTCTGTGTGTGTGCCTGTGTCAGGCTGCATCCTGCTGGGGATGGCTGCTGCCATCAAGGAGTGTCATTGCTATGGGGTGGGGGTGCCTGGTCTGGTCTAGGTGGGTGGTACATGTCTAAGTAACATCCATATGAAAGCCAGGTCCAAAAGTTTCCCAGCAGAACAGTGAATTGTCACAAGATGGTCAATGTTATTTACTTCTGCTGTCAGTGGTCATAATGTTATGCCTGATCGGTGCATATTCCTGGTGTATAAGTGACCAATGCTTTTTTCATTTTGGTATATATTATAGAGCAAATAAATTGAAGAGCCAATCTGGACATAGCAGCTGTGACTCGATAAAAAAAAAAAAAAAAAATCCAGAAAGCCATAAAACACATCACGTATGCCTTGACATAAACGTGTCTACACCGTCACGAATCTGTGTGTCGGCAATATGTACAATCAAGATAGTGTGTGTGTGAGAGACGTGTGCTCTTTACACTGAGGTGGAACGAGGCAGTGCTCTAAGTGAGAGGAGATTAAAACAGCAACGCTCACAGCCGCCCCACCCGTACAAACCGCCACCGTTGCCGACGCCGCCGACACCCATACATCTAAAAGAAATGCATTATGCGAGCAATGAACACAATGACACATTCTGCGTTGTGGTGATTGTATTTCGCCTCTTTTGTGGCAGTCTGGTAAAGGGAGTCTCATTGGAATTCATGAAATAGTTTTATCATGGCACGGCGCTGTAAAATCAATACATTAACTGCGCCGGGGGGCTAACTCTCTCAGGAGATTGTGTTTATGCACCCTGACCCATTCGACAAAGTGCTGCGCATTACATTTAAATCGGAGGAATTATCTGCTACGTACATTTCAGAAACATGCAATAGATACACGTAACGTGATACATGGAGGGCTGGGCTCATTGTATAGTGCTGCAGTATGTCTGCAGGATACCATGACTGCATATATTGTATGCAAACACAGTGCACGAGTGCATATATTGTAAATAATGAGTGGGATGTGTACACGGAACCATCTATACTGTGCGCGCTTACACTTCAATGTGCGGATTTACCTCACAGTTAGAGCTTTTGATATGTACAGAAAGAAAGTAGTCACAGAGTAATTGGCGAACTGTACCCTGGGCATGTTTGTGTGCGTGCTCTCATATGTGTGCGGATCTGTGTTGCGCTGATGGGCTTATTATTTTATGGACTGCTGGTCTCTTAGTGCTGCTCTGGATGTGGCAGGCGAATAAAGATTGAATTAAGATAAAAATATAGGAGGACGGCGCCCAGGGAGCCTGCAGGAGAAAGAGATGTTGTCTACCTTTATTTATTCCACTTTCCTGTTGATTATTGCAAGTGTTGCTGCCAAGATTTCCATACTTTGGCTGTTTTTGGTTGTTTTTATGCTCAAAAATTCCAAAAATATTGCGGAATATTTAAACAAAATAACTCATATAGATTTACAACAAAATAAATGAGCAGTAGAGAAATATTCATCCGACACTGTTGCTTTCAGAGATGGAACAATAAGTGTCCATAAGCTACGTCTTGACTCAAACTGAAATGTCATTCTTTTTTTTTTGATAATAAATTGCTAAATCCTGGCTTCACCTCAGCTTCTAACCTGAAGTGGGGTGAAATGAATGACTCTAGATGCTGAGAATGGTATTTTGGGGAGCCTCAGCTTTGAGGATTGACCAGCAGTCATAATATTTATAAAGAGATTAGATTGACTTTTTGAAGAAATCAATATGTGATATAGCCTACATGCTGTTGTGAACCTGGGAGGTAATGGGATCTTTGCAACGCTTGGCTAACAGGACTCCATGCCTGTCTCTGGTTATTTCTCTCCTCCTCACCCCTTCACTTTGCCCCCCTCTCCCTCTGCCTCGCTTCAGCCCTCTGCTTCGCTTCCCTTGATAACACGAACAGACATTATAATGGACAAATGTTAATAATTAATGTCAGAGCAATTGGAGACAATTAAGTGCGCTGACTGGACCATTAATTTTCCTGAGGTTGTTGGTGGGGAGCAGACATCTATAGAGGCAGGCGATCATCCCATTTTTTTCCCTCAGCGGACCACCTGGACAGCTCTGGCCAGATCGGCCACATCACTATTGATCAGTCCCAGTAAAACTAAAGGTTTATTATGCTCCACAAAAGGTCAGAAATGACTGCTACATTCACTCTATGCTGAAAAATCCCATCTCTGACTACGGGACTCATCGTAGAGACTGTCAATGCAGATGCTACTGAAGTATGTTCCTGCGATTAGATCTGTGTATACCACTCGCTTTGCTGGTATTTGTGAGGCTGCAGGATCTATCTGGTGTTATCAGCCCATGTGATCAGATCTATCTGTGAGTTTGTAAGAGGAAAAGAGCTGCCAGGTATGTGGGAGGATGTAGTCGACAGTGCCTGTTTTACATCATTCACTATTTTAAAGTTGCTTTTGTTAAAACAAAACATCCTCAGTTCCATAGATTTTTCGACCCCTAGGATGTGTGGGTTTTTTGGTTTTTCTCCCAGCGACAATACTGTTACTGCTAATTTGATCAGCGCAATACAAAGTTATACTCTGTATAATGCGGGATGAGCACAAAACTGTATGTGTGGAGCTGGTGATAAGTCATTAGTGGCTGACATGACATGAAAGGAAAGTAACATTTAGCGGGAATCAGTGCCAACGCTGACAAGCTAGCCTCCACCTTCTGAGGAGTAGCCTGTTGCGATCTACTAATACAAACTTAGCAACATGACGGGTGCTCCCAAACAATTAATGCTGTAAAGAGACAGACTTAATCAAGGCTATACAACTTCTGAAAGATGAAAAGAAATTAGTCATGAATGAAAGGCTGTATTAGTAAACACACCGTTATTCACTTGAGAGTCCCCTTGGGTCTTACTTGGTCTGGTATCAGCTTATGGTGGCTAATATTAGCATGTGCTAGATAAGTTATAACTTGTCATATTTAACCATGGTTTTTGCCAACATGTGCTGCTATTAATCTAAGTTTTAGCCATAACCATTATCCTGTAATAGTTGCTTGTGGCTACAACTGTAATTTCTCAGCTGATAACCAATAACCTCCGGGCTTGTGGAAGAAAGGGCCTCAGCTGGTGGCGTACAATCAAAGTTACCAGTGTCTCTACCAGTGAGGGCTAAATCTGCTGCAAACATGTCTAATCTGTAGGATATGCACAATAGCCTCAGTATAATATCACTTTATTCAGACTTCACTGTAATTCCACATGGCAGCATGAGTTGTGCTCATCCGTTCCCCTTATGTAAATGCTCATGCTGTTATTTGTGCTAGCGTCCCCGTGATGGATGCCGCTAATCTAATGCTGTCGCATAAGCACACATGATGGGCTTACCTAACCCCGGCAGACTGTTTTTGAAAAGTGCGTGATTGGCCGACCTCTCCGGAGGATGTCAGTCGGGGAGACAGCATGTTAGACTATAATCACACAAGTCTGACCTGACATATCATGACACTCCCCTGCCACGGCCCCGCCACTCAGCATGGCTGGGCACAAGTTGCTAAGCAACAGGCTGCTGCAATGTCGGAGACTCCAACATGAGGAAAAGCTCAACAGAAATGACAGTGACAAACATGGAGGACCAAAGGGGTTACAAGGTGTTCTTCTGCGGAGGAAAAAAAATAAAATAAAACAAACAAAAAAAAAACACACCTCTTCCTCTGTCTAACCTTGTCACATACGCTACTGTTGCTCAGCAGTTGCCCTCATCCCTCGTTCCTTCCTGTCTCCCAAAGAGTCCCCCGGTCACAGTGCGTGTCAGACAATTAAACACAAAATGTACTTCGCCTACTGCACTGACGGATCAGAGAAGGGATCAGTGTTTTAAGTTGTCCTGCTTCACCCCGTCTCATGTTTTCCAGCATTTTACACGTTTATATTGTTGCCTAATGTGACAGCGCAGCACTAGGGAGACCTTCGGTGGTGTTAACTTAATTAGATTGTCAGGCAGCACCTTGTTAGTCTCATGCTTGCAGATACACTGAGGTGCTTTTCATTACAGGGCCCAATCTGTGATCTAAACATTAACAGTTGTGTCAACCCATGTACTTAGAGACGGTCAAAATCTTCAGCTATAAATCTGAATTTACTTTTATCACCCAGGGAAAAGAGGGACATAAACTTTGTACTGTGAGGAGGATATAATATTTTATTTTCATCTTTTATTTCAGTATTTAAAAAACAAAGTAGACGGACCAAGTGACACCTGAAAGAGTCAACAATGTCATATAGATTTACGTTGGTTTTTATCTACAGTTTAAGTCTGTGGGTTTTTACATTTTGGTTTAGTCGGCACTTGTTAATAAAGATGGGAGCACTGTCATTTCCATGTTTTTATGGATGAATAAATTTAACCTTGGGGCCTTTAAAAGCCTCACACACAAGAAATTACTGACTGCTTAAAATCGTAAGTTACAGTTCAGGATCACTGCCGTCTCTCAGTTTCAGACACTTCAAGATGTTCCGATTGCACATTTGTGTTCCTGACTTTCGCACAAACTGTAACACAATAAAAAAGGCTCTTTTGGTTGCATTTGTTTGGCCTGAGCTGGTTGACTTCATCTGCCAGCCTGGCCTGACCTCAAACAGCCACTCAGGTTGAGCTGGACGGAAACAGAGATTGAAAATGGGGTCAGGTCTAATCAACGCCGCTGTCATGATTGTGTCCAGTTCACTCCAACCTGTAACCAGGCAACAGGCAGGGCTGCCACAAAGGCGATGTGACAGGTAGATTGAAAGTCAAAGGGTGGACAGGAAGCTTGGGCGGGTGGGGTGTTTGGCCGGACACAGCCTAGTTCTGTCCACCTCGTCACTCTGTACAGGTAGCAACTGCTGCACGGAGAACTGCAGCCAAAGACTGGCACGTTGTAGATTGTCATAAGTGTTATGATATTAACATTATCCTTCTTTTTTTAATTGCAGACCAGAGGGAGAACTGAGGTCTACTGAAGAGAAAATGCTATAGAAGAGTCCTATTACTGGCTTCATTTAAGAGGTTTAAGAGAAACCTATCTTTTGTACCCGTGGCTGTACTCAGAAAACCCTCAAATGTGCAGGTATGTCTTAATCCAGGCAGGAAAATTCTTTTCTTTTTTTTTTTGTATGAAGCATTTTTTATAAAAGTCACACTGAGTATTTTCAAGCAAGTACATGTATTAATTTAAAATAGTTGTACGTTATACCCATAGACAGATGGATGGCGGAACTGCTCCTCAAAAGTGAAGCCAAAGCAAGTAGAGCTCCCCCTGGTGGCTGGCTGCAGTATAGGTCATAAGCTCCACCCCCTCAACGTTAGCGGCAAACTAAAACACTAAAGTACACGTCAAATAATTTTTTTTTTCAAGGATGGTTTCTGTCATTTTAGGTAGTTAATATAATGTGATGTATGTTCAAGTTTCATTTTAGTTATAGTTATTTGACGCTATAGAAACAGGATGCGACATGATGCGACATAATGGCGACTACCAGTCGCCATGCCAACCACTCCGTAAAGCTGTCCCGTGAGAGTTGTAAAAAAAAAAGACTCCACTGTTAGACCGTACTGCGCGGACCCTGGCTCCAAACTCGCAAGATGGCGTCGCCTGTATCCTCCGGGAAAATAGCGTCAGTTTGGCCAGTGCAAGGAAGTGCATTAGGCATTGTCCATATTTATATACAGTCTATGATTATACCTTTACATTGAGTAATCAAAATGATGAAGATGACTTCAAATTATTTTCAATAGAACAACAAAACGCATAGGCAGTGACTGGACCCAGGCTGTTACATGTATTAAAACACACAAACCTGTAAGTGTTTACAGTCTGCATATAGACTCAGAGCAGGTAACAGTTTGTCACAGCATGACTGCTGCTGCTACTGACGGCAAAGGTGTTGCACTGACAGGTTAAATTTCAGCAATTTTCTGCACTTTTACTCTGCTCTTCCAGCTGATGTTTGTATTGGTTAGTAGTCTGCCGACCAACACAAACTCCTTTGCCCTCGGTGCTCAATCATACAAGTACTGACACCCATCAGGACATAGTCAACACACTTCGAAAGCTCAGCAAGTTATAATTTAGCACATTTTAGGCCAGTCAAACTGATTTGAAGATTTAATCATTATGACTAAACCTGTTTATAATGTACGTTATATTTGTAACGTCTATACTGAAGTGAATTTTTAAATCGTTGTGGATAATCCGAAATCACAAATTCTATTTTTAAAAAACATCTCAAATCTTCCTGAAAGCTGTCTTGAGCTTAATTTGTTTAACGATGATCCACATCCATCTCCAATTTTGGAGAAAATTTATTTAAACAGACGGTATCTTTTAATAGAATTCATAAATGGGCAGCAGGCAATAATGGAATAAAATAAAATGATGAAATCTGGTATTATGCTCAGACAGAACTCCATCAGGGTCTCTCTAAAGTCGGCACTTACCACGGTCTTCTGCGGACATCATACAGGTCAATCTTGTTGGGTGCCCTCCATCGAGTGGCTGCAGAGAGCAACAATACAAGTTATCGGCCGTACAGCGAACTGTAGGCCATTTCAGATCAGATTAGATCAAAGTAATCATAATTTCATTCTGTCTATCCAGTTACCAGTACGGCCATCTGATAAGAGATAGCCAATGTTCTGCAGCTGAAGATCCCTAGGGTCAATTTAGACTTTATCTTGCAGTGAGTTATAAGGCAGAGTGTTGCATCAGAAACCTGTGGCCTACCTGGGTAGTATCGCGTCACTCCCGTGGCACTGCCAAACACCTGCCAGCGCAGAGAGCTGTCGTCCCGACGGTTTTCAATGAAGACCCTCTCCAGCGCCTGGGTCCAGTTTAATTCATTCAGGATGACAGGGGCTGTAGGAAAATACGCAAAGACTCAGTAAACACATGTAACAACAAGTACTCAAAAGAGTGGTCCCTCAAAAGTTTTACGCGACCCCTGCTGCAGGGGGAAAACTTTTAACTCATGTTTTAAGCAAAGAATGTCCTCTTGCAATACACACAACTTTGAATAAGCTCCTGGTAACTTAAAGTGAAAATAGAAAATAGATAGAATGGAAAATAAGGAAAATAAGACTGTCATAGTCCCTCGAAGCAAAAAAGCACGGGAGATGATAACATTTATTATAATCATATTTTTTTTACTATAGTTTTTTTGCACCATTTTTCTTTTCAATATTCAAAATAAATCAAGATGCATATGAACAAGCTTTAAAAACAGTTCACCGAAATGCAAAACGTAACGCCAGGTTTTCAGGTCACCTTCTCTTTGCTGAACAACCTTGTCCGTGCCAGCAGAAGTAAGAAAAGTACATAAGAATGGATGTATGCAGGCAGCATGGCCGGCGGGATCCGTCTGGGCACGGCATTAGTCTAATCTGAGTGATCTCTGCGGAGTGCAGAGGAGGAATCTGAGATGACCTTGGAGGAGGTCGTACGGCGTGTCACTCGCCGCATGTGGAGGAAGAAACCACGGCTGAATTTTTGATAGCAGATTTTCAGCACGAGAAGATTTGTGTGTGTGCACGGTTATTGGGAGAAGAGAAAGCGAAAGAGAAAAAGTACTGATCTGTTTGTGCACACATGGCCAAAAATATCAAAGAATGGGTTTTGATTTAATGTCATACAAATCTCAATTGTCAGTGGTAAATGGATTCATACTTGTGGAAAGCAGCATTTATCATCTCAACAATAAGTGGAATAATCCGCCGAAGGTGGCGGAATAAAACTACCAAAGCGTCAACATGTGTCTCTTATTTTCTGTCGTGCTCTCTTAAAACTTGCACTGTCCTTATTTGATCTAAATTATATTTTCTATTCTTCTGTCATATGCTTATAATGGGACACAATGTGCATCTTCACACACACACAAGTGCACACACGCCACAAAAATGCTTTCAGTCTGTGTTTAATAGCTAGGCAGAAGTCAGAAGATGGGGAGTGCAATCAGAGGTTTAATAGCCACCTGATTAAAGAGGAAACAAGACGAGGCGCTGAGCTGAGGAGAACTTCACTCGCTTCTCTGATTTAATTAGTCAGCCAACCAAAGCTAGATAAGCCTCTAAACCGACAAGTCCAGCTCTTCTCAACCCCTCGTTTGAATTTCACACAAATAAACGATCATTATCCACTTTCCCCATGCTTTTCAATTACTGCTCAGTCTTTGACGAGCTGTCAGTTTACAGGCGAGAAATATGAACCTAACCTTTCACCCAGCCACAGCTCACCACCTCCTTTACCGTAAGCGGAAAAGGTTCTGCATAATCACAGTTAAATAGCATTACCTAAAAACATCACTTTAACTTCTTCCCCCTAGAGCTCCACTCTACCGTGCTTAAGTCTTTTCAAAATTGTAGCTCAAAACAAAAGCATCGTTACTCTCTAGCATCCTAAAACCACAATTACTGCTTCACGGGCGCACGTCTCATCCAAACAGTCGTTGTTGCTGTTTACCTCCATGTATGTCCTGACTCATTTAATATTCGTAGAGAAGTTTTTGAAGGAATTCGTCTATGAATTCTGATGCTGCATCCACACTATGAGCAACAAAAGCAGCACTGAAAAGCGTAACTGAGCTACACTGTCATTACTCAAGCGCTCATTGAAGTTGTCGGATGCTATTTAAATATTAGTGAAACAAAAGCTTGTGACGGGAGAGATTGGCCTCATTGGAGAGTTGAATGAAGTTGAAGCTCAGCTTTAATGCGCAGCAAAGCCACGCACGGCACAAGTGCTGTAATAATAATGCAATGGTGCAGAGGCACGTGACAAATGCACTTAAATACATACAATGGTGCACACACACACTCAAAAAGCAGCACTAAGAAGTGTTTGGGGAAAAAAAGGAGTATATGAAAGCCACATTTTTGCCATCCCCAAGGGGAGCTGGGTTTGCATATTTTTCATAAAAGCTCATAAATATAAACACAAAGGAGGAATAAAGGGGGATAGAGTCAATCCTACAAATGGGCATGAACATTAAAAGCTGATTGAGAGCTGATTGACGGAAAGAAATACAGAAATTAACACGAGTGATGGGCTGCTTTCACCGGTAGAAGAGAAAATGAAAACTCAAACTTTAGTGTAAACAGCTAAATTGACATTGGCCAAATCCTAAACGTTAGCCAAGGAACTTATGATCTGGTGTGTTTGCATATAATGCAACCAAAGTGTCAGATCAGCTCTGTAAATTGTTTATCACATTTGTATAGGTCATTGGGAAAGACTGGCCTTCACAAGCACGTCATCGTTTTAGTGAAAGACAATATTTTCTGCATGCTTTGTCAGCCTTTTTATGCAGTTATTTAACGATTCATTCAGGAAGCAGGCAACCCAGAGACACGTCTGCTCGAAAATCCCAGAAATAGAAAGTAAGAGATGTCTCATAGAGGTGACACATGCCAAGAGTCCAGATGGTATGAAGAACCAGAAAGAGACTAGGGAGAGGAACTAGTGAGGCTCTTAGCATCTTGGCTGTTTTGATCATGAATTTTTAAACTTGAGGCAATCACCTCCATGACTGAAGCATTTCAATGCAACCAGTGGCTATATTTCACTGATGTTTGTGTGGAGATTATCAAGGAACCAAACCACGCTTTTCAATTTCATCTGCGCTGAGCAATGCTCCATGGTCAAAGAGCCATCTGATTAATGTGTAAAAAGTATTATCCTTTAAGCATGAGCTATCGCAGCAGGTTGCTGCAGCGGCAGCCTGTGTGCTGTGAAGTCCTGGGCGCTCTTATCTGGAGAGGCGCTGGGTCTGTAATGATAGCTGTCCCACACAGGCCAAGGGCAAAGAGACATCCGGTGACCTCTGTTTAAAACTGGCACCGTGTCAGCTGTCTTGACTAGAATCAAGGTACAGCTATGCTGTAAGGTTTGTCCAGCAGACAGACACATCTCACACTGTTTACTTAGTTCCTACACACATGCAAGTAAGCTAATTCAGGAGCTGTGTTTGTACCCGTGATGCCCAATCGCAACTGTGTGTGTCTCTTCAACCACGCTTCAGTGTTGCTCAGCCTGAGTCTTTAAGTGTAAAGAGGCTGAGCAGGTGTTTTAATGCTGCCAGCTGAAACGAAACCATACGTGAGCCACCTCTACTGTCACATTAGCACACATCTGCAGGTGATCTCTGTAAAGAAAAACAGGCACATCAGAGATAAGAGAACACAGCAAACTAATTCTCTTTGATTTATTCAGTTAGGATGTACAGTGACTTCTCTGGACAGTTGATAAAAAGACAAATTTCCCCTGGGGCGGGGGGTATGCTCACGGTGCCAGACAGGGCCTCGGAGAGCCATGTAAGTCTCATCTTTCACATGAAATGCGCCTCTCTCTGATATCTTTAAAAGGTAATTCATCAGCGTGGCGCTTCCCCTGACATTTAGAGCACCCTTGGCTTTGCCCCTTTATGGAGCAAGACTGCACACGAAGTAGGGAAACAATTATGAGTGGGATTTATGGAGCATCTCTGCGTGAGATCGTTCCTCATCTCCCCCCACCATCACTCTATCCTATGACCCCATCCCTCCTGCCCACCCCCCAAACCCCAAGTACACACATTATTCACAGTGATGTACCCGAGATAAAGAGCCATCCAAACAGATCTGCGCCTTATGCACTGTATTAAAGCACCATTATAGAAAGGAGTGCGGGGCTTTACTGTACACACAGAGCAGAACAGAGGCACGGTGGTCTGTAATGTAACATGATGGAACACAAGTGGTGCCTCAAAAGAAATCCATAATGGTAATGGAGCTAAACCTATTAGCCGAGTCCCTTTGAAGAGTCATGACCATTAAAGCTGTCATGGCCATAAAGCGTTTATTATTATTATTATTAGTATTATTATTATTATTATGTGTTTTAAACAGAAGTGGTATTGGTGTTATTCAGTCCCACTTACTGTGACATATAGGTAACGCTGCTCAAGTAGAAAAGCTGGGTAACACTTCTCTATTTTTGGATGCAAAGGGACAACTCATGAAAATTCGTATCTTTTTATTCATTTCTAAGTTCCATTTAAATTGAGACACTATCACAGGTGCAGCTTGCCTTGGAGCTATGCGTCTTATTATTAAGAAACCGCATATGTGAATTTCATTAGTATGTTTTTTGTTTCAATCACTGTGTGTTGAGGTAATGAGTTAAATACGATGAGTGGTATTCAGCCGTATACTTTTATTGGACAGGCTTGTTTTAGAATTCGCGACATCCACCTCTAACGTCTTTTGTTCCTAGTTTAAAAGTGAACAGAATTTTGTTTGTGGTGCTCGGAGAGCGACATTTATAAAAATTCAACAGTGACTTTTATTTTTTTTTTTTAGCCAGCAACACTCTTCCAGAAATTCCTGATAATTCAAAGACCTCACTTCGAGCAATTATTTAAATAAATCTACAATAACTGAGAAATGAATGAATGGTTTACTTAATTAACCAGAAGCTTCTTCAAAACCTCTCATTCTTCTGCATGCACCACTTTCTTCTATTTTCCTCGATAGTGTCAACCCAGTTCATTCTCCAGCCGCCTCCCCTCCTCTGGCCTGTTTCCTCCCTGTCTCTCCTTCTTTTCTTCAGGGTCTGATTTTTATGGCCTGGCTGAGTAAGAGCCTGAACCTTTAGACCTTTCATCCTGCATGAGGAAACGGCGAGCAAGAGGAACAGGCAGCGCCTCACACGCCCAAACAAGCTAAAACCATGTCTTTGCAGAGAGGAAAAAAATAAATAAAAAATGACGCAGCTTTGGTTGAGAAAAATAACATCCAGAAAATGTGCATCCGTTGCACTTTACTTTACAAGAACTTCTCGAAAGCATTAATTAAAATTCATGATAAGGGTCCGAACATTTTCTTACGGGGGTTGGATTTAGGATGACAGATTTGTCATTGAGGAACTCAGTTTGGCTAAATGGTAATGCCAGACTGTGAGGGCGGGGACACAAAGACAAACTTCTCCGGGGAGGGATGTTTATTCAATATACAGAATGAGACAGGAGGAAGAGGTTTCACCGTACCTCCAGAGTGCTCCTCCAAATACTTTCTAATTAAAGAAGAGCAGTAAATAACAAACACATGAAATGTAATTTGTGAGCCTGGTGGTGAGTGAAGTGGAGTTTGCTGTGCTGACTGTTCTAATTAGTGTGCGGGTAAATGATAGTGCCCCTTCACTGGGCACACACTATAGGGGTTGGATGGGTGAGGGGCAGAGAGGGGAAGACGGAGTCTGTGAAGACGAGAATGAAAGAAATACAGCCCGCAGTGTTTATACCGTCTTTCTTCTCTTTTGGTTTAACTTTAAATCCCTTTCTTCTTTTCTTCCCACACTTTCTCTCTCCATTTTTACCACAAAATATTTTTTTTTCCCCCTCACATTTAAATCTGGTTTGAAGTTGAGAGCTGCTGAGATGATCTCCAGCGTGGCGTGAGCTGGTTGACAGGGAAGCTTCCTCTACTGGAAGGATAACAGACCACATGTTAATGTACGTGCACACCCACTGACAGAGACGACATTTTAGCTGAGGCAAATCTCAAAGACTCATAGCTTATTACTTCAATGTGACAAATGAAGCGTTTTATTATAGAAATCTAAGGCAAAAGCACTTAAAGTGGGCACATTCATTAACTGGAGCCGTAGCATATAATATAACTCCGCAACAAAGCGTAATTCTCATTCCTGTCATTCTTATTTTCTCTTCCTTTTGTGAAGAGACCTGAGTCTGTCTATCAAATGTCGCCTTTGTCCATAGATTAAGCTAACTCTACAGATTGAATTTAACAAGGTGACTTGCACCAGAGGCTGTTTGACAGAGGTGAAGCATGGCACATTCAAATCTTTTCTTCAAACTTCTCTATCTTCTGCATCTGTTGCACATTACATGAACTTGCTCTTTACATAGGTGAG
This sequence comes from Chelon labrosus, assembly GCF_963514085.1. Taxonomy (NCBI): domain Eukaryota; kingdom Metazoa; phylum Chordata; class Actinopteri; order Mugiliformes; family Mugilidae; genus Chelon; species Chelon labrosus. Next base: position 12,374,293 of record NC_140340.1, read on the forward strand.
ATGGAGGATTTTTTTGCAGAGAGCATCCCAGAAGGGACCCAACCACAGACCAGAGAGTGCTGTGCCCAAAATGAAAGCTTATGCAGTGCTTTGGCAGTGATTTGGGGATTTTTCTCTTTCTTGTTTAGTCTCACAGTCTGCCTATTGTGCAGCTTACACATTCTTTACACATTACGAGACTGTTGTGTGCACCCCAAATAAATGCCCCTTCTTCATTCTGACAGGAGTTTGACAAGGGCGAGCATGTCCTTGCATTACATGTTTTTGGTTGAAATACAAAATACATTATGCAGTGCAGCCGCAGGAATGTACCAAACACTTTGTTGTTCACTCATCAACCCAGTTTCCAGATGGAGCAGGCAGCAGTTTTCAGTCACAAAGGTAAAAAACGCTACACGTTACCTGCCTGGCGCCAAATGTGAGCTACATAAGGTTAGCGACTAGATGGTTGAACAGAGAGGAACATTTCGCTAACTACTCAGCCGTATGTTTCCCAGGAAAATACCAAATAGAAACGTGAAACTGTGCATATCTGCTGGATGTGTAAATAACCAAACTGTCTGCGAGATGAATGTCAGTGTGCTGCTTTTTCCAAATGCAATTAAAAAGAACTTGCTATCTCAGGTTCAAAGTGTCAATATGAAGTCATGGGAAAATATTGGCTGTAGAAACTCCCTCGCTACAACGATGATATACTTAGGAAAATATTGGCTGAATGTAAAGTAAAAGTGAAAAATGGATGGAAACAATCAGGCAGCACCGTATAGGATAGCGGCGATGATGTGTGAGCGGAGGATGGTGTGGCTCGGTTAATCACCCCATGGAAAACATTTAAGCCCTGCTCTTTCATCTGAACACGCAGTTAGCCAGTTGTAGCCATTCATTTCTGATAACCAAGTTCCTCACTGTGCCCGATTACAATAGCAAACTGACAACATGACGTTAGGCCCCTGGAAAAAGAAGCTGCATGCAGCGGATTTAAACTTCAAATTTAATGAAAGGACTGCCCACATTGAATGGTGGTTTTCTTTGTTCCCTGCTGGGAACAGTGGCGGCTTATTCATACAGACCCTAATATATTCCTACACTATGTGTACACTATACATGTATAATTCCCACTCTTAAAAAAGTCTAATTTACAATCATCTATATATTCAGGATGCCATAATGTACGTGCAACTGCAGAATGAGCCAATCTGGCTTAGTACTCTCTATCTGTGACTAAACACGGGCCAATTACTAGTGAGACACCACTGAATCTACAAAATAATAGCCAACAAATCATTTGTGTATTCCCTCACTGTTTTCATACTTACGTTTAGTGATTATTATAAAGATTATATTTCCTGGCTGCACACTCGTTCAGCAAACCCCTGCATGTTTCTCGCCATTTTCTAACGCTCACTGGGAGAATAAAACCTGCCCCTCAATGGACAACACCGCCCACATCAATTTATTCCTCTGTGGCTGTGCTGTGATGTCCATTTTCTAATAAGCAACTATAATTAGAAGAAAACGGTATGACTGTTTGACCTAAGCTAATTAGAAAGTTTGCAGACTTGGCAGCAGGAATCAGCAGTGGGATAATGAATCATAAAATGGTTCATTACTGCGCTCAGGGAACACTCTCAATCTCAATAAATGGACATGGGGCCTAGCAGACAAATCAAACCAAGATGCATATATCGCCTCATTTAGCTGCTGAAAGGATCACAATACAAAAAAAGAGATGAAGAAGAAAAAAGAAATGCTTTTTTTTCTTCTCTGTAAATGGTGTCTATTATTAAAGAGTCTCTTCTCCTTCCCTCTCCTCTTACCCCTTTACTTTCTATCTGATCCTCAATTTCTCAGCGCATCTCCAAGGACACTCATTTTGATGTGACCGGCAGTTCAAACTGACATTTTCTGTAAATGTATTCAGTGCATTAACAGTGTGTACAAATCAAAGCCAGCTACTCCAGCCACACAGAGCACACCGGCTAATAAACAGCGGGCTCTTACTGTACAGCAACTGTTGAACATTTTGCTGCACTTTGGACTCCGCAGTGTTCTACCTACAGTTTTCTTTTCTCCGCCTTTCCTCTGGCCTCCCCCCGAGGAACGAGCGCCGAATCTACCCACTCACACTGCTTCTCTTCTGCTAATCCTAAACCCACAGCTACACTGTAGACGCAGACCTCTCCAGGCCCAGAGGACAACAGCCCACCTACATTAGTTTCCTCAGACATTCTCTCCAAGGCACCCCTGCAGCTTCCCACCGGTGGGACCGCGGCAGAGCACGGCGTAAAGATAATAAACCTCTTCTACCTTCTCTCTACAGCAAACGCAACTCCCACGACATGTACTTGATTTAAATTTGTGTGAGCAAAGCAAATAAAACGAATTCTCCATAGTGTTTTTACATGGTCAGTGCTTAATAGAAATAGCTAAAGCAGAGATGTTGTTTTTCTGTTCCACAACAATGTAACCTGGAGGGTGAATACGTCACAATGCAACTTGACCTATAACAGTCTGGTCAAAGTTTTAATTTATTACCAAGAGGCAACGTCTGGGGCAGAAAAATTAAGAAGTTTTCTCAAATGGCCACTTGAGGCAAGCTCCTAAAGCGAGTCAATGCCCATGTTAAAATGCAGGTACAGCCAATTTCCTCTTTCAAGACAACTGTATGGGGCATTTAATTTTTACATAATTTGTTTAAAGGCTCAATGTTTTGCGTAAATAATGTCACGACCGCTTTGTGTAAGACGTTGGCAATGTCTGCCTCAGTTAACTCTTTGCCTGTTTTGGAATTTACTTGGATGTTTGGAGTCTGGCACAGCCAAGATGATGACTGAGATTCAAAACCAGGACGCCTCCAGGTGACGACACAGAGGGTTTGTCAATCTTTATATACAGTCAAAGGTTATGATAAGAGCAAGTACCTTTGGTCTAGTGGTCTCAATCAGAAATTAGAAGAGGGTTATATACATTCCTATACATTATATAGTTCCCTTTTTTATTACTCCTTAACCAGTTTGATTCATTTTGAAACAAGTCTCGAGCTCTGAACCACGCTGACTCACTGCATGTGCTTTATCAGATTTTGCACAGCTCCCTCTGGAGCCATTAAAGCTTATGCACCTTTTTACACATGTACGCAACAGAAAAACTGAGTTCCCCTTAAGTGTCGTCAGCACTGCACTTTTACACATTTAATAACTTCAGATTGATGTTTCTAATATTTACACGTGTGCCTGGGACATCCGTTTTGGTCGCAAGGCATCTCTAAGAATTACTGTACGGCAATATTCAACTGTTTAGTTATCAACGACTAAAACACAGCACACAAGTTCATGATGGAGTTGGCACAAAATCTGCAGTTGGCAATCTCAGCACAGCAGCCCGCGCAATGGGAGCTAACTAAACAACATCAATAGTAAACATTTTCACCAGAGCAGAGAGAGCGCGAAAAACTAATTCCATGCACTGTACCACTCTACTCCTCTAGACTGCACCAGGCTCAATCAAGAGGCCTTTATTCTCTGACTCATATCTTCAGACAGGGGAACCAGAGCTGCCACGAAATGGCTCCGGGAACAATGTGCGGGCCTGATTGCTCCATTGTGAGCTAGCTGTGGCCTTTGACACCTCCTCCTGAACCAAGAGTGTCTAATTCTGACAAGATTTGTCTGGAGACACAGCTGGAAGGCATCGTTACAGACAGGTGCCATACACTGCCTGCTCAACAAAGACGGCGGCAAGCTCGACAATAAAAGGAGGAAGAAAAAAAAAATGTGCCACTGTGGAAAATGGCTGTCTGTCTGCACATGTTCTGGATTTTCTTGAGTCTTTAAAGAGGCAGGCAGAGAGAATCCAAAAGGTTAGGGGTGGATAACAGAGGGAACATGCCAACAGAAGTCCCGGAAGGTACACGTGTTCCCTTTTGTCCATTTGGCACCTGTAGACTAAGGAGGGTGTTATGTCTGCATGGCGGCACGGTGCCAGGCAGGAGGGGCAGGTTCCATGAAAAGAGGAGGCCGTGCCCACTCAGGGGAAAAAAAATAATACAGTACAGCTATTGTGTGAGAGAGGGTGCGTCATCTAAAATCATGTTAGTGTGCTAAAGTGCAGGCCGATGTAAAAGGAGGAAAAGATTGAGACAACATGCTGAGAGAAAGGGTACATGAAACCAGAAGGCCCTCCGGTACATTCAGGATACACATAAAACCCCTGGTAGTGCTACTCGATGCTCTGTGTGACTTTTAATGTTAAAAATTCATGATCTCATTCGCATTTTTCCCCTTTTTTTCCTAGAAGCAACACGACCAACAGCACAAATGTAAGCGTTACCGATAGAAGGAAGTCGCCACTTACAGCCTTTGTATATGTCTGTAGGAATCTGGACGGCGCTGTTAGTGTAGTTGACCTTGTTCTTAAAATTGGGATCATCCACAAACTCGAGCTCCAAAGACGTCGAGCTCTCCAGCGGGTTCTCCTCTTCTCCGTCCTCCGTCTGCAAACACACATGCGTACACAAACACACACAAATATTAGCGAGTACATAAATAAAAACTGATAACAGATGAAACATGCAAATGTGGAGCCGCGTCCCGTCACCTCCCATATTGTGTTTTTTTTTTTTCCCAGCACCCTTTCGAGGCTTGCACTATTGCCTTTCTTCCCTGACTCACGGAATCGGGCTAACGTTAAGCGCACAAATAGCAATTATTCCGCCTTTCGTCTGCCTTCAGATTTAGGTGGCTCTGTTCTCGCCTTCTCATCAGCGAACAACAGCAGGAATCAAAGCAGACACCAAACAGAGAGACTCATTAGTGCCCGTGATGACTATCACAGACACATGAGGTGCCATACAAATTAACCCCAATAACACAACAATAACTAGAAACCAGCACCACTTAATCACTGTTTAGTTTCCCACCCATATGAATGATAGCATATTTCGTGTCTATTTCTTCTCTCTCATCTGTGGCCATTTTAAAGAAAGGAAGGAATAATCAGCTTCTCTTTTTTTTCTTCTTCCTCAGTGTGGCTGCTGTACATGATGAGAAAGCCTGACATGCATATTGTATTAGGAAATACACCAAAAAGAGGCGGGATATAAAAAAATAAAAAAAAAAGAAGAAGAAAAAAACCTGACATTTAAGCTTTTTATCTTGATAAGTTATCGGTGTCGTACAATCTGTGTCTGTTCCCACAGGATGAAGTGATTGTAGCATGTGGAAATAAAAAGTCAGATATAATCCAACTGTCTGGCTTAGCTTATTAGCTTATTCCTTATCTGATGTGAGTGCTCACTAAAACACTAGTTAGATGCATCCCAGGAAAATACCAACATTCTGCGATTACAAATGTTGGAAGTGGACTCACGGTTGAGTCATTGTTAGACAAACACAATTAAAGTAATGTGTGCTCATGCACCAAGTTCTTTGACGCGCTGCCATACAGAGGTAGCCTTCAGCAAAGTCTGGCGTCATGCTTGTATCATTCTTCCTTTATTAGTCGCCCTTCATTAGACTTCACTCACCGCATATTTGCAAAAGTAACGTATATCTGGGATCATTGTCAGCGCTCATTGACTAAAACCAACCTTTTTAAAATCGTAAAACATAAATAAGTAAATCATGGGTGCAGCCGACACACACTTTGATAAAGCAGCATGAGTTAATCGTATCTGACATGATAAAAACGGTTTGTTTTTTGAAAAAATTAAATCAAAACCCCCTGTCCGCAGCAGAAATTGATCGATGGGCACACTTTAATTGACTATTAAAATGCAATTACAAACTGCTGTCAGGGCGAACCAGGGGATAGTTGTGCTGGAGGCCCCATTGAAGGAAAACATATGAGGCAACACGGCGTTAGGACGGAAAACAGCTCAGGAGAAAGTTCTCTTTTCTATATCTTGTATTCACTCACAGTACAGGATATACTGCGATCAAAAAAAATACACCGGGACAGATAAAACGCAGGCTGGGCGACATCTCTGACATTTAAATTATTGATATTACAAATTATCATTAAACTGTTGATTCTGAATTATTAAACATGTTTGGGTCTCTCAAATTGCATGGTCAGTAAAAGCACTTTAAGATTTTGTCAGAATGTCAAACATAAAAACAATGAAATCAACAAGACTAGATTAAAAATATATATCTATCTATAAAGGTGTGAGAGGATTGAGAGCAATAACTTTCCTGACTGATATTAGTAGACATATCTTTGTACACTCACTAATCAAAATGTTAGGCGCATTATGAAAATGAATGCATTTTACTATAACAGTCCTGCACTAAATCTCCCTTTATGATCGTTATAAAGTTCAGTTTATACTGAAACAGAGTCAGAAAGGTGGTAATTCAACTGCATGATCATTGTGGAGGATGTAGTTTGTGATGCTGTTAAGTGTTTCTGTTTTTTAGCCAAGCCCACAGACTAGTATACAAGGGGCTGTCAGCTGACTGAGCTCGCTCAGTTATTCTAAACAAATGCAGAATACCACAACCTACATAATGCTATAATTTAATGCAGGGCTATTATATTAAAATGCATTACTTTTTCAGTACTGTATCTAATGAACTGGAGCTTTCTTTTAGTTTATTTTAATATGGGACTCTGGTGAGAAGCTTGTTGATTTCCTTCTGCATCTTTAAGCTGACCTGAAGCTACGATCTTGCAGCACTGGTATGCAGAGCTTTGAAATCGTCATCTTTAAATACTCCTTTGTTCATTAAAAATTTAAAAATTATATTATAATAATAATATAATCTTGTTCCAGTCTAATATGGATGTTTTATGTCTTCCTCTGTAAACGCTTGAGATAATAGAGAAAGACTAAGGCTAAACTAAAGAGGGATTAATGTTTCTAATAAGAATGCAAGAATAGGCATCTAAGAATGGGTTATAAAACACAGTAATGATCAGAAAAGAAACGCTGTAAAATGCACCACCGACTACAAACTCTGCCAATTAAAACGTATTAGTATTGCCTATGTTTACCTTGCAATCAGATGCACCGAAATCTGAGGCAGTAAAGACGTAAAGTACTTATTATCCAATCTAATACCTTCAACACTGGATTAATGACAGTTCAATATTTTCTTTCAGAGAAAAATATTACATGCTTTTGAGATTTCACAGGTCGACTAACCAATAACAGTGGACCTGATAAGGTTGGGGATGCTGTCTGTTCAACAGCACTAACTGTGAGTTTGAGGCGTTTGTTTATCACTCAGTGTGGCACTAATTCTGTCAATGTCGGGGCATGGAGCTTTTTATTTATTTTTTTTTCTTTCTTCAGAAGAGCCCAATCATAATTAACCAAGGCAGTGTCTAATTAGGAGCTGAATAAATCCACACAGGAAAGACTGATTGGTTCATTTTCTTCAACCATCCACCACCTGTTTTGCTCGATTCATTACCCAATTTGTTAATTTTATCTCCCCCGTTCTCGAGGTTTAATTAAAGGCTGAAGAGGCCAGAGATGACATTTTAAAGCTTCTTTGATTTCCACCTTCAGCCAACCAGGGCCAACCTGAAACATGTCACTTATGACCCAACGTCAGTGTGTGTGTCTGTGTGTGAGAGAGAGTGTGTTTAGATGAAAGAGAGCAAGATTCTGATAGAGGAAGACGGTCCCTTAAACAAACCAGGATTTCTTCACGTAAAGCAATACTGAAACTGAAGAGTATTAGTTTAACGTGCCATTTTCATGTGATGACTGAAAAATAGCAACGTTTAATTTAACATTATATCAATCAGGCTCGTAAAAATTGTTTATTCATGTCTGATCGTTGATTTTCCACCACACAGATAAAGGTAGTACACTAAAAGTGGTATCACTCCCCTGTTTTAAAGGGGATTTTAGCACTGCTCCATGATAAGAGGCCAAAGTATGTTTGCATTTTAAAGCAGGTTGCTTTGGGGGGCTGATCTTGTCTGGTTTTCTCATTTCAAAGATACAAGGTATTGCAACCCATAATTTAGTAAGACTTGAAAGCCATAATATTTTTAGACAACATCACTATCCGGAAAGTAATGAATCAAAAGCCTTTAAAACTTGTAATTAATACCAAGAATGAGATAGGTAGTGGCAACTAAAATGCTCTTCACACTCTGCGCCGGAATGAACATCAGACGTGCTTTGGCACACGGCCTGTTTTGATTAAAATAAATTATCACTTTTATATCAAGGGTACAGCGACAAGAGGAGAAATTAACAGGGTATTTGAGTACAAGATGAAAAAGAGCCTGCCAATCACTTACCTTTCTTGAAACCAATTTTTAACACGTCTCCCCACCAGTATGGGATTAAACTAGGGCAGCGGGGCTCAAGAGAAAAGAGTCGTGGAGGGGAGGAATCCTGATTCAGACAGGCGAGTACTGGTAGGCTACTGTAGGGGTCTCGGAGAGGAATGACCTCTGCCTGACTTCTGCCGTCATTTTTGGGTGGTTGTGGGGCTTGTAGCGTGGGGGTCAGGGGTGTGTCACTGGCTTGGCCTCAGTGTGCCATGTTAATGATGACCGATGTTCTCCAATTAGATGTGCTGACAGGCCCTAAAGCGCTGTGTCATTAATCACGGGAGTGGCGTGCACAAAGAGAAAATCACACCATGATTTATTGCTCCTCTGCCTCCCTTTCTCACTCTCTTCCCATCTTTTTGTGCTTTGGTGATCTAAAGGGGATTCTTGCACTCCTCCTTGAAACTTAATCAATCAGCGGGATATGGGCCCTATCCTAAAGAGGAAGTGCAAGCTGCAGCCAGAGCAGTGGCAAGGTGATCTTTAGGGACTTTTCTGGAGGAAAATGTGCTGCCCAGTCTGCTGGCCTTGTTTTTGAATGCCATTCATATTCTTCAATACGAATGGCATGCATGATAGAAATGGTTCCCTAATGTATGAATTTGTGTTTTGGTGTGAGGGTCTAAAAAGTTTGTGCAGTTCATGTTTGCAGTTGTGGGGCAGGGGAAAGAAACAACACTGGAAATTAGATCGGGTGAGGACATCTGAAATCACTGTCACATGCACGTCGGGCTGCCCCGGCTCTGTCTGTCGCACCGACTCACCATGTAGCAGTGCCAGCTCACTAACGCACAGCGACAGCCCAGGGGCCTATGACCGGAGGGGGTGGCGGAGGGGAAAAAATTGGGCATCAACACCGAGAAGGCCAAAGGGGAGGGGTGTGGTTGCAGGAGATTGTGGCAGGGGTAGGAAGCGGAGTGGGCAGGATTTGGGGGGTTCTGAGGCAGGCATACGGGGGAGTGGGGGAGCAATCCGTACTGTACTCACATAGTCTGAATCCGCTTTGGAATCGTAGTATGAAATGGCATTCTCCTGCGCAGGAAAGAAAAGTAAAAAGAAAGGTGATGAGAGAAGATATAGCAGTGCCTATATCAGCCCCCGACCTGCGGTGGTAAGCTAGAGAGAGAGAGAGAGAGAGTCATGGTTATATTCAATCACACTGTTCAGCATGAGAATATAATCAGCATCACAGAACACAGGAGGAGTAGTGTGATGTGGAATGATTGTCATGAAAAGGCGAGAGGACAGCTGCAGAGATACTGAAGGATGTAACGCATCTGGGCGATGCTTTTCTCAAAAAAGATGTGATGTATGCGGAACATGTTCGAACCTGTGTTTAAAACACCGTAGGAACATTTTCGTGCGTCGTGGAAAACTCTTGTCAGTTTGTGTGGTATGAGCTCAGATGGGTACAGCGGTTTTCTTTGAGAGCAGAATACACTTAAAATATTAATTCTCTCTGGGAGTCTTATCAACTTCAGCTGGTTGTGTTTTCTCATAGAAGGAAAAGAATGGAAATACGGTGCCCCTGCGCTACGCTATCCTGCTCTAATTAATTACAAAAGTTTCCAGTCAACAGCTGAAGCCCTAGATTCAGCCTCTTTACCACCGTGACTTTACCCTTAACCCGGGCCCCCTTATCCAGGATGTTAGCCTCCCCGCCGTCCTCTTCTTATCTCCCCCGTGGAGGCAGGAGTGAGGGCGGGCAGGGGCTGAATGCGGCGAGCGGCGTCCCTGTGGCATGCCTCATTATCATGAGGAGGCTGGCTGAGGACACGCTCTCAAGGGCACCACAGTGACTGCCTCGCCCTCACCGGTGGAGCTGTGGTCATGGTCTGATGATGGAGAGAGGCTGACAGAGTATGTTGTACAGGTGTAGTTAGTCTGGACTTATTTTCTCACAGTTTCTAGTTATCTCTAACTTGCCTCTAGTTTCATATCTGCACTGCTATTTTCTGTTTTTGTTATACATACCCGATCTATATTTATTTACCTTAAAATGCACACACATACGTATATACGCTCCCGGCCCTCATCTTCCTGTCAGTTCCCTTCAGCATGAAAGCCTCTCTCTTTCTATGCACCACAACCAGGGGCTTGGCTGGCCTCCAGTGCTAATGAGCGAGCCAGACATCAGCTCAGACCCAAACAACTCACCAAAGAAAAACAGCATGATCCAAACTCAAACTGACACCAAACACGGGGTGGACCGGTCTGGACGAAGCATGTGTCTTTGGGAAATGTGAGCAGACAAGATAGAGGAGGAGAGGAGGAGAAGAGTCTGCCCCCCCACCACCACCGCCTCCGCCCCCACCCGACACATTTCCTCAACTTACCAGCACTCCCTCTGCCCACCAGCTCTGTCAGTGATCAGGAGTGAGGACGGAAGGAAAGGAGCTGAGTGGAGGGATCAGAGATGATCATTCAAGGGAGTACATTGGGTTAAGTTGGAGGTTAGGACGGAGACTCGGGTCAGGCTGATATGAAGGGATGGATTGAGAGGAAAGAGATGGGTGGTGGTGGTGGTGGTGGTGGTGGTGGTGGTGGTGATGGTGAGTGCAGTGGGCAAAGAGCTGACAGGGCTAAAAATAGCCCATGCCTCTGCAGAGAGAGAAGAGAAATGGAGTGAGTGTATGAGAGAGAGACTGTGGCAGAGCAACAGTGTTGTTGTGTCTGCCAGCAGGATTGATCTGAAGCCCAGTCCTGCTTAGACTCGTCCCTCGCTTCTAAAGAGTTTACTCTCACTACTGCGGCATTACAGCTCATTATTCAGGACTGCTTCCCGTAAATAAATGCTGGGTTCCTCACACTCAAGGGACACCCAAACAAATCATACACTCAAAAAATATTTCACACATTACTGAGAAAAAAACTTCAGACTACGGCTTTCACACTGCGGTGGCTTTGGATAAATTCCTGAAACGATCTTTAACGTGATACTGTGCATAGACATGTTGTAAAACGTCTGTATTTTACCACATGTCAAAGGTGAACAAAAGCAAAATATGAATACATAAGAGGACAAACATAATCGCTAGATATGTTTCCACTCTTCTAGAACACCCTACACAATAGGCAAACACCAAATGAGGAAATTTGTTTTAGAAGATAAATGTACATCATCTCTCCAGTAGCATAGACAATCTGTGCCACAGAGCATTACAGCTTTTTTGGTGGCTAGTGGAGCCCTAACACAGCTGTCTATGTATTTCCTTAGTCACATATACACCAATCAGGCATAGCATTATGACCAGGAGAAGTAGATAACTGATAAAATTGACCATGTTGGGACAATACAATGTTCTACTGGGAGACTTTTGGACCTGGCATTAGTGTGGATGTTACTTAGACATGTACCACCCACCTAGACCAGACCAGATACCCCCACCCCATAGCAATGACACTCCTTGATGGCAGCAGACATCCCCAGCAGGATGCAGCCTGACACAGGCACACACACAAAAAGGGTTTAGGATCAATTAAAAAAAAGAACAGCATGAGGTGTTGACCTGGCCTCCGAATTCACTAGATCCCAAACTGATCACATGTCTGTGGGATGTACTGGAACAAGCCTGACCCACAGTGGCCGTAAACCCCCACTAACAAAATCCTGTTGCCAGACACCACAGGACACCCTCAGAAGGCCCATGTCCGTTCTCTGATGAGTCACAACTGTTTTGGAGGCACAAGGGAGACCTGCACAATATTAGGAAGGTGGTCATAATGTTATGCCTGATCGGAGTATGGCTCCTCCCAACTCCCGGTTCAGAAATGGACAAAGAGGTGGCATGTGAGTGGAGCTGAGGCAGGTGGATGAAGTCCAGACAGACAGTTTACAACATGAGACTGCACTAAATTATGCATAACTTTAAATGTGATTTAAAACGTTATTTCACCTTCAGCACAGTTGTCGTGAAAGCGGCATTTCAACATAGAGGTCTACGGGGGAATGACTCGCATTTGGAGCCAGCCTCAAATGGTCGTTCAAAGCACTGCAGATGACTTCATTTTACAGCCCTGGAGGTTACAGCTTGATCTGTACAAACAATGCCACTGGTGTCGTATCTATTTGCACTGACGGACAGCTGTGTTTGTCTTTACAATCACCCTGTACACAACAAGTGGGGGATGCACAGGGAGTACTGGAGTTGTAAACGTAAAATGATAATCGCTTGGCAACCACCTTAATGTTTAAAATGAGTAGATACGCAATTTGTTCTTATCTCCTTTGGCAAGAACATGCACTAAAGAGCATCTCAACGCAAAAACATCCAACCACACATAGAGGAGGTGGGCCCCATGTTGACGAGCCCAAGGCCATCGTGACCCTCTGAGCGGTCACCAGGGTAGAACGGCCATCTGCTGCTACTGGTCATAGGCCGCTGTGGGCTCAGGGTCTGGGTTAAACACACATCCGATACAACACCAAGCCGGCAATTATCCTTTACTGATCTCTTTGCCCCGTGCACCCTACTAGCTCATATGTTTCTAATGCATGATCCCATCCTTGAACATGCCTGTGAATCTACATACAGACACACATATGCGAGGCTGGACATAAGCACAACATGTGCACGCAAAAAAACACGTAGCCTTACACAGAGGGCTATCAGTAAATTAAATATATCATGCTGAGTGGACCAACACATTCCAAAGAGGAGACAAACACTGAGGTCAGGTGATGATCCCCAGCCCCTCCCCTATATCAATCTTCGCCTGCTCATCTCCCACCTCCCTCCTCTCCTCACCCTTATCTCGATCTGCTTCCTCTCTTCTCCCTTTGCCACATCTCTCCTCCTCCTCCCCCTCCTCCTCCTCCCTGCCCTGTCTTATCTTCATCTTTCCCAATCTCTGCTTCCTCAACACCAGCCTCCTCTCACCAATTTCAGATTTCAGCAAAAGCAGCAGCGACGTGTAGGTTAGATGCCTACTGTTGCCATAGAAACCGCCCCTCTGCTCCAGATCACAATGTGACTTTGTCTCCTCGCCAGGCCTACAACGTCTGCTGGTTTTTTAAGTCCGACCAAACACACGCCTGCGCATCTTTTCATAGTCTGTACGTCCGTCGGCCTGTCTGACTGCGAGGCCGTTCTCCCGTCGGCGTGTCGTCTTGTCATTTCTGAATGCTAGTGTCAAAGTCATCTATTTCTTGTAGTTAAACACCGAAACATCAGGCGAAGGTCGGGACATTTAACGTCCGCAATGTCATCAAACGCGAAGAAGGCCGCGATTTATCGGCAAAAGCACAGGGTAACAATGCTGAATGAAAAAGAAAAAAAAAAAGGCCGGCACGTGTAAGAGCCTGTCATATGTGGGGGCTCGTGTGATGACTGAATAATGTCACTGGCACTAAATCTTTTGAATTTGAATCTTCGAGCTCTCTCAATGGCTGAGACAGGTTGACATTTGAGGGTGAGACAAGCGCTCCATCATGGGTGGGGACAGATTACAGTCATATTCATATCTCCTCTGGACACCTGCTAATGATTTTATAATTACAGAACACACTCTGTGCCTCCGCCGTGCCCTGGGGTGTGCACACAAGCATGCAGTAACACACAATTGCACTCGCAAGCACACACATACACATACACACGGTGCACCTCTCTCCTGGCCTCGATAGTCTAGCAATCATTCCTCGCACCAGTTTCCCTAATGGAAGCTGACATTATATCAAACACAATAAAGGGATTTCATTTACTGCTCTTCATTAACCCGCGTGCATCAGCCCAAAAAGTAGACACCATCCCCACACACACACGCAGCTCACTTAGTGTGAAGATGCAACCAGAATAAAGAAGAAAAACCAATACGCTGTGGTTCGGCTCGAGACAACTAGTCTGTGAAGTTTGCTGCGAAGCTGATATGGAGTTATATATTCTCACCCCTTTTCTTATCCGCTCCACTTCAATTTGTCCTCTTGTCTCTACCTCTCTCTGCCCTCATGGCCCATCTCTACATAGGTGTCGACCGGTAAAAACAATTAAGACATTTGAACTAGATAAACAAACCACATTAAAGGCTGCCGAGGCTCTGAAGTAACAGATGCGGTGGACGAGGCTCATCACATACACAATTTGACTGCACACAAACAAACATGCGCCACACAGACGCATTACAATGTATGTATGTTAAGAAAGCAATGACTGACATCTAATTTCTTCCGGAGATGAAATATGTACACAAGGGCAATCGTACTGAAAGGAGAGATGTCAGAAGGAAATCAGAATACTCCATCAGAAACTAATTTGTTCAGCCCTATTCCTTTAGTTTATTTGGCCCACAGGTTCGTACTGCTGAGGAAAGGTGAAGCAATAAAATATGATGCTCAAACGGAGGTGAATTAATCATCAGACATGCAGAAATTTGTCAGATATCTAAAAGCCCTTTAGCCACTTTGATCTTGATTCGCAGAGGTTGCCTGTGAATAAAATATGAAACCTTGTTCTTTGGCGGTGGGGGGTTTTGATTCTGGAAATTATGAATCGTTTACCGGCTGAGGGCATATTGCTTATTCACACAAATGTAAAGGAGCCCAGTATGTGGACACTTGTGGTTTTACTGTGTTGCTGCAGCAGTTTAATATACACATCGGGCATAACATTATGACCACTGACAGGAGAAGTAAACAACATTGACCATCTTGTGACAATTCAATGTTATACTGGGAAACTTTTGGACCTGGCATTCATGTGGATGTTTCTTAGACATGTACCACCCACCTAGACCAGACCAGGCACCCCCACCCCATAGCAATGACACTCCTTGATGGCAGCAGCCATCCCCAGCAGGATGCAGTCTGACACACACATGCACAAAAACGCTTTAGGAACAACTCAAAAAACCATGAAGAACAGCACAAGGTGTTGACCTGGGCCTCCAAATTCACTAGATCCCAAACTGATCAAGTATCTGTGGGATGTTCCACAGAGGTCCGTCCCCTCAACCCATAGGACCCAAAGGCCCCCACTAACAGTCTGTTGCCAGACACCACATGACACCCTCAGAAGGCCCATGTCCATTCTCTGATGAGTCACAACTGTTTTGGAGGCACAAGGGAGACCTACACAATATTAGGAAGGTGGTCATAATGTTATGCCTGATTGGTGTATACTCAGTTGCTATTTTAGGTAGAGTAGCTATGCTAAAACTAATCAGTCCCATCCGACAATCCAGCCATAAATCCTACTTTCGTGAAGGTCAGGACGCTCAGTAAAATGTTTTGTAGACGTGTGTTTTGAACAGTCATTTCGGAGGCTGTTAAGTTGCTGTTGACTTGATTAAATTTTAAAATGACAAACTCAAACATGACCACAATGATGAATCACCACTTCTCTAAACAGTTTCATCAATAAGTGGATCTTTATATAGATGGAACAGATAGAAGTTTTTATCGTAATTGTCTGGTAAAAAAACAACGAAATACAGTTTAGCAGCTCTCTGGTTCTTCAGCAATAAAGATAGAAACTATAGTAGCAACACGCAAGAAAATTGACTATATCTATGTATCTATCTATCTATCTATCTATCTATCTATAAAGCAACAGTGGCCTTGACATGAATGCAACTACAATAAATCCTACTTTCATGAAGGTCAGGATGCTTAGTACAATGTTTTACAGAGGTGTTTATTGAACAGTCACGTTGGAGGCTGTTACGGTATTCGCCCGTAATCATTTGGTATGATGGATGTTCATTACAGTATATAACATCAATACAGTGCATCCCCTTTATGTCAATGTACAGCAAAAACAATCAGGGTGGTACTCGGGTTGCTACGAATTTTATTCTGAGTTCCACCCTGAACGTTTTGGCCGTGCACCTGTTGTTGTCTCACAGTTATAGCAGTTACAGTTATATATACAGTATATAACACTGACGGGACAAATCACACTTCACGGTTCAATCTTCCTTTCTGCACGACCAGAGCCTGCAACTTCTCTGTAACGGTCAATCGATACACACACACAATCGCCACCGTCAGGGGCTCGTTCTGAATGTACTTTTGTTTTATTCAAATACATTTTTAATTAAACAATAGGAGCATGTATTAATGTTGACTAAAAGAGAGAACGGCAACGTGACTTTGCATAATTCTAAAGTTTGAAACTGCACTGAATTGGGATAAACTGCCCAAGCCAAGGAACTTCTACAAATGACTAAATTACTTTGTAGAGGCAACATTAGACGTCTCTCATCGTAAATGAAATATTTCTGGTTTTTAATGAATTCACGAGATTTTCTAAAAATGTGTTTTCTCTTTGTCATTAAGAGTTATTAAATCCATTATCCATCTAAATGTAAATCGGGAACATCAAGAGTGCAATAAGACGGGGTCTAAATACTTTTTGGAGCCGCTGCATGCTAATTATGTGAATATGGTAGACAACAATATCTTGTATTTTTATACTAAAGGAGTGTTGCTATGGATCATTACAGACATTAGCGTTATTTATTTTTTATCTTTTCCTACTGAGGATATGTCAACTCTAACAGCTAGGAGAACAGGCCAAACTGTGACTCCAAAACAGGTGTACCGTGCATACCAAACAGTTCATTTTGCATGCAGTTATGGTGCACAGATCTAAAGTAACTTGTGTGAACAGGAAAAAAGGCAGAGTGCATGCAATAAAATAAACCGTTATATGATGGGATTACAATTCATTTCAGTTTCAGATAGCAAAACCAAAGCCAGTGACCAAATGTTCATGTCACTGTACAGTTATGTGATTGTTACTGCAGCTGATTGTTGAGAGTCACCACTTTACCTTTTGCACATTCTTCAAATACAGTATCTCCACCCTGAAAGAGGCCATTTGATGTCCTGTTACATCACTTTACAAATAAATGCAGACACGTTGTTTGAGGTGTCTGGTCCGAAGATAACGGGCGTTGTCTTTTACGCTGAAGGTTACCAAAATGCCTCTTTATAATGTCAAGTCAATAAAGATTCAACTGGCAAACTGGAAATTAAATTGTTGGCCTGGAAGAAAGGCAAAGCGAGAGAGAGGGGGAGAGAGCTATTGAGCTGAAGTGAAACTCAGATAAAGGAGTGCATGACGGAGGCCTTGGGCGCGGCTGCCTCCCTCTCTCTCGCTCTCACATTGGCATGCTCCGCATCTCCAGGCTTTTAAGCGATTAGGGAGCTGCTGAGACCACGGCGTCCAAGCATAGCTCCATGCAGATGTTCATTTGTATGCCAATAAACAAATGTGCCCCCAGATTAAAGCTCCAGCACACAGTGCAAATTCAGCAAAGTGAATGGCATTCTCCGTGCACATCTCATCAATGTCTTGCTCCTCTTCAGACAGAGCGCCATGCCTCTACCTAACTGCACGCTCACTTCAAAGGCTCTCGCATAGATGGGCAGCAAACCAAGAGATAGAAGAAGGAGTGAGTGGAAAGAGACAGTTAGTTGAGATAGAGGAAAGTCTTGATTATAGTGAAATTAAAAAGACCTAATCTAAAAAAAAAAAAAATAAATAAGGTAACATATGCTATAGTTATATTTCATGACCCCGAATCGGACCATTTATCTGCTGTTTCCACTCTTTAAATCTCTCTTTGTAAACATCCTGCAGGTCTATCTCTATCTCTCTCTCTCCCATCTCTGCTGTGTTGTCTCTTCCTTTCAGAGTCTGACACTTCTCCTTGGAAAAAGCAGTGAAATCAGTCTGTGAATATTCCAATCCTGCGATAAGGAAAGTAGGCTTTGTCCTGCTGCACTCTGGGTAATGCTGCTCTCCATTGTCGGCTGACAGGGCTCCATTGAGGAGCAGGTTTTGAATGCTGATAGCATCACCACCCTGCATGGACACAGTGCCAGATAAAAAGCCTATCCAACATGACACACGCATGCCAACACCTCCCAAACAAGGGCCCAATCTCATCATCGCAGGAGACGCCGGAAAGAGGTGCCGTAACACCAAATAAAGACAAATAAGATAAACAGGGCGTGTCAGTATTAATGCTATCGTTACATTCCTGCGGGACTTGATAAAGCGGATGCAATTACCCACGCATAACATTTTACGACATCTACATCCGCAGTGACCAATCGCACACGATCGACCGTCCAATCACACCGAAGCTCGCTATGACACTGGTGCTCCACTTATCGGAGCAAAATGTTTCCAGGTTCCATTTTTCTTGGAGGGATGAATGCAGCTTTTTTTTTTATTTCACTGATGTTTTTCGGCCATTTTACCACTGCCAGCCCATAGAGGCCTGAAAAGTCACCACCCCCTCTTTACAGGCTGACTGAGAGTGCCCAATCAACAATCAGCGCCCGCCAAAGGAAACCTGTTATTTCCGACCCCGTAATCATTTCCATCAGATGCCTTGCTGTCCCTCACAATGATTTGAACATTCAAATGACAAAGGGAATCCTGCTTTAAGATATCTGCAGACGGGCACCAAGGACAGCAGGGACAGAATGCACCAGGCAAACATAAAACCAGAACATCTCTCCTTAGCTACAGTATAACCAGCCACTCGATGCTCACAAAATGACAGCCTGGCTGCTCAGACACATCCCTTTTCCCGGAACACCTCGGCAGACTCAAACCTGACGAAGAAAATTGACAGAAAATGTAGTTTTCTTGTAGTCATCCATTTTTATTTGGGCAGAATAACAAAACTGTTGTTTATTTTTAAAGTTAATTGATTTACTCTGAAATATCTGACATTAGTGACAGATGCCAATCACTAGAGCGCAGGCCTTCAAATTTTGTCCAATATTGTCCAACTTGTGGGTCAAAACGTCCAGATACTCAATACACAGCTATGAAAAAACAGATCTGGTAAATTGAAACAAGGAAATGTTTGACATTTCTCCATCAATTCAACGATTATGAGTTGTATAAACTGTTGTCAGGCTGAACTAGTAGGCAGAGTGGTTTTAAGACCCAGGTCGTGAACTGCAAAATATTTCTGTTTATTATTCTTTACTCTAATTTCCTGTCATCTCTATAGTGTCAGCTCTATAATAAAAGGTATAAAATGGAACTGTTCTCTGTCAATATACTATATCAGTTTATTATCTAACAATTTAAACTCCAAGACGGTATGCTATTATGTCGGTTAAAGATTAGAAAATATTTATATACAGAAAAGCAGATATTTTTTCATGACCCTTCTCTGACCAGAAAGGCTAACAGGCAGCAGGTTTACCCTTTAAAATAACATTTCATGGATGCTGGCCATGTGTTGAAATGGGAAAATCAAGGTCTGCAGCGTTGCACGCTGGATTTCTCCGACTATTGATTCCCATCTCCTGTGAGGCAGGAAGATCGATCAGTGGGATTTAGACACGGGGGCCACTTTCCCAACCCTCCCTCGCGGCTAACACGCTGCATCACAGCTGGCCAAATTCCTCCCGACCGAAGGCTTACTGACATACCTGAACTTTTCTTTCTCTGTGTTCTCTTTTATCTTAGCGATACTCATTACCTGTTCCCGTACTTCAGTGCCTCTTCCATTCTGAGTCATCTTAGACTTCGCACTGTACCCCTGCTCGAGTGCGGAGCAGCATGAGTTTTCGTCAAGAGCTTTCTCTTGAAGCAGCAGTGAAACATTAGAGGCAAAATGTGGGGGGGTATAGCCACAGAAGGGGAGCTAGAGAGAAAAGCCAGAGCAGGGAAGGGAAAAAAAATGGTGAAAAGGACATTTCTACCTTGGAGAGCGCCACTTAAACAAATTACAGCAGTCTGCAATCAAGAAGCTGAAATTACCAAACTGTTGCGTGACCATAGCAACCAAAAGTCTGATCAAAGCCGAGAGGAGCTCAGCAGTTGATAGAAAGTGAAGGGAGGCATCACGAGAAGAGACAGTAAAAGGACGGGAGAGCCCAGAAGGTGACAAAAGCCACAGTCTAAAGGGAAGTTTGAGGTGAAGTCTGTAATGAAATTAGGGCTGTCCAGATCGGTGGGCCAATACTTTAAATGATCAGATCGGGCATCAGCCAAGCCCGATGTTTACTGGTTATTTGTTTTACTTAGCGTCAAAACTGTGTGTGTGTGTGGGGGGGGGGGGGGGGGGGGGGGGGGGGCAAAATCACATGACTAAACATGTGCTGTGTGGAAGTACTTTAACCTGGAAAATTAAGTCTGTCGGACAACAATTCGTAAATTGCGGCATGTGGTTGTGTGGCGAGGTAGTAGTAGGAGATTGTCGTTCAAATCTTGATTCGCAACCTACGAAAGTAATCAGAAATTGGAATACACTGACGAAAAGGCTGCACTGGATCAAATGCATGCTGCGTTCAGAACAAGAGAAAAGTCCGCTGATAAAAACGTCAAGCCAAGGTACGAGCTACCCTCTCAGCACTACATTTACTATGACAGCCCTATTTATTTTACTTAATACGGTCACATGGTGCACACATGATCTATGAGAATGAATGAGAGATCAGAAAAGCCTTTTATGAATCAATATTAAATGATCAGGATGAAATCAGGGGGCAAAAATACTTGATCGGGACATCATGAACAATGATCTATCTAATAGTAATTAATAAATCGATTAGAGGTGCCGTAATCCAGTGCAAGTAAATGCAATTACACTACTACATTTGATAGGGAAGAGACTTTTAAAATGTAACTAAATTGTAAACTGTGCAGGAGTTTCTTTCCCTTCCAGTGACGAGCAGATGGAAGTCCGCTCCATGGCTCGGTATTCAGTGATAACACTGTTTATGAGTTCCATTACGTGCTCGGCAAGCTGCGAGCCCTCGTTCTCGACGCAGCCATAAGGAAGTGGGGGGGGGGAAAAATGCGCACAGAAAAAATTGTTGCAGTTTATTTGTGATCATACAATGTGGATATGCTTATCAGGGTTTGACATAAGCACGCTGCATTTTAAACAGACTATGCTAACCTTCATCCCCTAAGGCCTCTGCTACACAATATCCTTTCCGCTGTTGCGCTGCAGACACAAGATGGTTGGTTGGTCTGCAGCTACATTTTGAATTGAGTAGATGCAAAATATGAATAAAATCACAGTGAATGTAAAAAGGAGAAAACATTACCCATCACTGCCAGATAAAGCACCACTAGCTCACTAGCTTGCTAATTATTGTTCTACCCAGTAGCAAAAGCTGTCGCTATAAGCTTTGCATTGTCTGACTATTATTTGTAGGTATTACAACAGGTACAGATGAACATAATCTCCAGTGGGTTCATCTGGACTGATGAGAGTACAACGGAGAAAAAATTCACAATTCAACAGGAAAATATTTAAAAATAGCGCACTGCACACTGTTTTAATACAGTGAGCCATGAAAACAGGGTTTCTGGTAACATTAACATGTGAATAGCAGAGAGAGATAAAACAAAGCCAGAGAGAGGCATCCCTTCGTATGTGTGTACTTTACCAGAATCTGAATTTGAGTCTGTCCGAGGCCCTCATAAGACTAATGTATTCCGTGGCTAATGGAGCTGGTAGCTTCGAGGGCCGGGCTGAGGGTCGCCACAATGATTCTCACTCATTTCCTCTGAAGGGCCAATTATCTCAAATAGAGGCATTATGAAAGGAGCCGAACTTGGTCAAGTGAACAAACCCTCGCAAACCTCGCTCCAGCACTTCGGGTCACGTTACAGCTCCGTGGGGACCTATTGTGACTACAGGGCAGGTGACGTGGCTGACATCCTGGCTAAATGTAGCGACTATTGATCGCTGCTAAAATACAAGACGACATTGACGGTATCTAATTTGAAGAACGGCCAAAAGATAATTGAGAGCCGTAAAGAACTGTTACAGTTGGATGGTAAACATAGCCAGCAGCGGCGTGCACCGCCTGAATCTTGTTGGCAGGTGTTACAAAGGTGTTGATGAACGTGGATGTGTGGAGAGCGAGAACGAGGTCACATGAATACCACTGTTATGTACGAGAGTGGGTGGCCGAGTGGAGATGAAGAGAGAGAAGCATAGAGAGGAGAAGAGAAAGAAAAGGAGAGATTGTGTTGTCCTATGATGAAAGGCTTGATTGATTAGAGAGTGATGATTGCAGTAAATGGCCTGGAAGATGGCTCCATCTCTGTTTCCCGTTTTCTCCATCTCTTATACCTTTTTCCCTCCCTCACTTGCTTTCTCACTTACACCTCTCTCTCCCTCCGTGCCTCTCTTTGTCACCCCCTCTCCCTGGTTTCATCATGGCAACCCATCAACAGAGTGCCTCTCTCTCTCTCTCTTTCTTTCTTTCTTTCTTTCTTTCTCTCCTAATGGCACAGCTATTAGCGCAAATGCATTTCAAACATACAGCAGCTGCCACATCACAGTCTGAATGAAAGGACATGTCTTCCTCCAATCTCCACAATCTCCATCCTTTCTTTCAACCCAATCTTGTGCCTCGGTTCCGATATGCTGCACTTCGCGTCAACCATCCTTCAACTATCTAACAGTGGTCATCATGAGCATCATCTATATGACGGGAAATGAATGGTTAAACAACTGAGTGCTGATTGTGTAGCTACAATATAATATATTGTTGATCCTACAACTAGATTGAAATTGAAGGAGTTTTCGACCATATACACTGATCAGGCATAACAGTATGACCACCTTCCTAATATTATGTAGGTCTCCCTTGTGCCTCCAAAACTGTTGTGACTCATCAGAGAATGGACATGGGCCTTCCGAGGGTGTCCTGATTAAGATGTAGTTCGTGGGGGGCCTTTGGGTCCTATGGGTTGAGGAGAGGAACCTCTGAGGATCATCCCACAGATACATGGTACATGTCTAAGTAACATCCACACAAATGCCAGGTCCAAAAGTTTCCCAGCAGAACACTGAATTGTGGTCATTTTATTTACTGCTCCTGTCAGTGGTCATAAGGTTATGCCTGTCCAGCATTTGCTGTTGTTATGGTCTCCATCAGCTCCAAAAAGGAAATTTAAGACCCTTAAAGTAAAGTGCACCACCGCATTCACCGACTCATTGCTGACTTTGTCTGTCTCCAATTTGTTGATGCCGGACAGATGTCTACAGAGATTTTTTAGTGTTTTTTTTTTTTTTTTTTTTAAACTGGAAGTAGCTTGCTGCTCAGCCAAAAATGATGTTGAGAGCACAGATAAAAACAGTTAAGGTGTGGTATGGGGAACAAAACAATGAAATGAAACACAGACTGAGTGGGATGAAGAGTTCAGTCTTGCTCTGCGGGTTTAAACTCTACAGGTATTCTTTGCAGACAAGTAATCATGCGAGCCATTGTCACAGCGTCACAACACTGATTATAGGTGCTTTAAAAATGTCCATGTTTTCTTATACAAACTAAACTAGACTTAGTAAACCTCACATAATTTTGAATTCACAGTTTCACTGACCAAATACAATTAGATCTATATGACTATAATATAACTGCTGAATGTTGAACATGTGCCCACAGTGGGCGTAGTAATTCTGATGATTAAGTAATAATTAGAAATTAGTTTTGATTGTCCTTGCGAAAAACACGAGTTAATTGTAGGCTATTACAACACATTAAACCGTCGGCATTAGTCACTGAATCTGAACCCACACTAGGCCAACGTCACCATTTACTGTGACATACATTTAAACTACAGAGACATAAAAAAAAACTCATCCAGGTGTGTTTAACTCCAGCTTGGCTCTGGTTGCCTGTCTGATATATGTATAATTATACTGTGATCAGTCAGAAAAATAATACAATATTTATTAAAAAAAAATTCCCTGGGTAGGAGCACTTCCTGGAGACAAACTCAGTTTTTGAGTCTGCAGCAAGCTCACACATGTCTGTAATAAGGTATGACAGAGAGGAGTGAATGCAGTGGAAGTTGTTTCACTTCTAATATTACATCTAGAAGTTGGAAAGGGTGCATAAAAAGAGAGCTACAGTATGGATCATGTTTGCAGAAAGATGAAAGAAATGCTAAAAGAAAGATTGCACCAAGTTACTGGAGCTAGTAGAACAGAGGCTCACAGAAATAGCAGAATTTTGGTTTTGATATCTAACCAGCTGGGTGGTGTCGGATAGTTCAGTAACTTCAGTAATGTTTGCAAAGCCTGAATCTAGACTCAGAAGCTCAAGCATGATTTTAGCATAGCTGCAGACTCTTTTAGTTGATGAGTAATTACACAAGGCTTCATTTTAAAGCACATTAAACATGACATTAAATCATTTTACTTGTGTTTTGATATAATATGTCTTGTATCAGACATCACCTATATATCAGTATCTGGTCTGACAATGACAAACAAAATAATAATTTAGTAGGTATTCTTACTTCCTGAAAAACAATTTTAAAATGTTGATGACTCATCCTGAACTCAGGGGCGTATACTACATATTGTGTCCCATAAAGACAAATCTTTTATGTCCCTCCCTCCTCCTGTGACTCCCCTCGACCAGAAGCACTGCCGGCTTTGTGTCTCAGCTTTAACAAGTATGGGTGGTGTCTGCTCAGGCCATTGGAGCTGACCAATCAGAGCAGACTCTGACTCTGGGCTACCAGGATAGGGGTGACCTCACTAGCCTGGCTTTTTAAATTAACCATGTAAATATGTGGAAATAAATCTACACATGAACCGACGAGCCTGCTCACTTCCATTGAGACTTTAATGAGTGCTAGAGTGTAGTCAGAGGGACACAACTCATCAATTTATCAACTAATGGATTATTACCCACAATAATCTTTTGTATTTTGCGTCTTTTATGTATTAAATGTTTCATATGTCTAAATGTGGTTCTACATAAAAAGAGTGACATTTCTGTGTTGCGACAAAATCCTCCATAAACCCTGTGTAAAAGCTGCAAATGTAGCTTTAAAAGCCTGCATGTATTTGGTGGTATTTTGGGAGGAAAAACCATTAAAAGCAGTAAAGCATTTAAACAGCTACTCTGAACTGGCAAACACCCCGGTAATCATATCACCCAGAGAAAAGCATTTTGGCTTTTGCTACAGAAATGCATTTAAATTACATCTGAAACACACATTCACCAGTGGTCAAAGCTGCAGGACCCAGGATTGTTTCATGACTTGGTTTTGAAACAGAAAAATTAGAAATGAATTACACGCCGATACCATTCGCAGAGGTTTCATAGTGCTCTGCAGGTCTGGCTGCCAATTTTCAGTTTACAAAACAAAGAAGAGTTGTGATATTTGGCTGCTAAGTTGCTGATTCTCCTTTGTCCCGATGAGACTTGCAAAACAGCTCAGAAATGAGCGTGTCGCTTTGGGATGACTCAGTTGCCAACACAATAGTCGAGTGTCACACAGGGACGGGCACCTGACCTTGAGAAATCAGTGGCAATCCAACACTTTAATGTCTATTTCACACACCATTTCATTCCAATGGATTTAAAACCCTGAACGACCATCTCAACAGTTGTTACGATCAACATTTTGACATCCGTAACGTTCAGCAGTCAGGATGGTCAGAAACTGGCTCCGCAGACAGGCCGGCCTGAATATGTGTGCGTGGAAGGGAACGAGGGAAAAAGAGTGAGGTCTTCCCATCGCTACGGTAACAGCTGCGATGGCAGCCGCTATGAGGAACAGGCGTGTCATTGAGTTTCTATGATGTCACCGGTTTTGCGAGGCAAGCAGATGGGCTGGGCCAGGTACAGAACCTGCCGTTAATAAACGCATACAAATAAATACCTGACACACACAAACAGCCACATTATGCTCGTCCAAACCACACCACACCTCATTCACACACACACACACAAATTCTATATTCAAAATGCACCGTTTCCCTCATGCATAAACACCTTTTCTCTTCATTTGACAAGCTGCTCCACCCGCTAGTTTAAGATGCGACGAATTTCTCCTAATATGCCCAAAGAGCATGCAGCCCTAATCTAATTAGAGTGTCAGTCAGCAGAGTGTTCACCCAAAGAGAAATTAGGAAAGCACAAAATCTACAAACAGGAAAAATCTTTCTGCATGGATGTGGCATATCTACCCCTGTCCCCACCGCCACCGCCGCCGCCCCCACCACCACCTCTTTGCGATAATTTTTAATGGTTTCACAGTTGCCCCTGCTGAGATTCATTACCTGGCCTAATTATAAAGGCAAATGAAATCAGCTCAATACATTATTAATAGAGGAGGACTATAAGGATTCATTTGACGTATTTGCAACAATATGGTATATTCCAACTGTTTTCACGCCTGATTAAAGGCACATACAGATAAGACAAATGTATGTGAATGTGATGGTAGAGGGAGTAAAGCTGGTGACTGGACAGAAAGAGAGGTGGAAACAAAAGCGATAAGGGCAAACAGCAGAAACAGAGGGAGAGAAGGGTTCTGGAGGGGGAGGGGTGGATTAAAGAGAGTGCTGGCTTTTCCACTTGAGGAGGTATTGATGCCATATTGGATGCAGCTACTTATGAACAGGTGTGCTGTGTGTGGCCACTGTGACCCAGGCTCCACTTCCTGCATGGCTACACATCCGATTGAGGTGCATCGGAGCCGGGCGGGGAGAGGCAGGCATCAACCCCCCTCAGGCCTAAGATGAAGGGACAGCCGCATCGCATCTCCCTCCCTTGGACCCACAGTGTGGGTGGAAGGGATGCAGCCCAGTCACCCCAAGACCGCAGCTTCAGAGTGTAAGCAACCGTGAATAAAAATGGACTTTGCAGGGCTCATAATTATTCGTTTTAAATCAGTTAAAGCCTTTTCTCAAATATCCCCCAGGAGGCGTGGGGTTAAAAATCCATTTGTGGTAAGTGTACCATGACAGCGAGCTTGTCTCCCTGGAGACAGTGGATATGACAGAGGGGAATGTGCATGTGTCATTTGAGACTGAGTCTATATATACATATATAGACATATACGTGTGTGTGTGTGTGTCTGCGAAAATTAATATGCATGCATATTTAATGGGGCATTTCAATGTTTGCAAATTTTAGAGTCACTGGAGCACACAGACTAACAAACAGACATGCCAGAGTAATGCCATTTCTCCTTTTTTAGATTTCAGGAGCGGATATCTCGTGTTTTAAAGGTCAGCTGCAAGAGAATGCAATGTTCAAGTTGATGTGGCCTTTGAAACTGAACTCACTGAAAGCTCTCAGGTAATACCGAAGACCAAAAGTAGACATATCATTGTGTGTGTGTGTGTATACATGTTGGGCTGTGTTTTTTTGTACACTAATTACCACATTGTCTCTGTGATGCTGATCACATTGTCATCAAAGGGTTACAAGTAAAATTGGTAAGTTGAGGGGACATTGGAAAACATATGGGAACGGGCAAATGACGGGAAGATAAACCAGGTTTGCCTAGAATAAGAAAGGGAAAAGAACAGAAGGTCTCCGGAAGGAGGGAGAGGAGAGGGTGTCCTACTTTACCGTCACACCATCTTGCCATATGTGGTCCTTCTGAAGCTGCTCTGCCTCCCTGGCCAGTTTCTGGAAGGAAACACAAAAAAAACAGCAGTGTGAGTATCAGAAGTCAATAGGTCATTGATTTGTGTGAGCGTGTCCGTGTGTGTCTGTGTGTCAGACAGACAAACAGACAGCAGGATGGTGACCTTGTTCCCTAGATAAACTGGATAATTCAAATGAGCAGGCGGAAGGCAGCAGCAAACCCAGAAACAACTGCCCTCCTTCATGTTTCGGTCCAAATTAGAGCAGAGCACCAAAAGTGTTGTTACACATTGCAAAGGTGATAATACTGGATGCTTTCTTGTCTGACTGACACCTTTGCAGGTTGGCTGTGTGCACTTTTCCGTGGTTTGTTTCCTGACAAACTTTTGTTCATGTCTGCTGTAAGTGGACAGAAACTGGAAAATAATGTTTGCTGTGATTCAAAATGCATGTCTTTAATGGCACGGACACACCAAATAGACCTCAAAGGACTACCGGCAACGAAGGACGACTGTGACTTCACCTAACATTGCTTGTGTTCAGACCAAAAAGTTGCACTTTGAATACACCGCCACCTCGACACTCTGCACCTGTGTGAAAGGAATAGTCTGTATTCGTGCTAGGTTGACCAACAAACCATCGTACGGATCTGGCCTCTACTGAACCATGCTGATCATCTGGCGTACAGTTTTAGATGCTGACCATGTCATTGTGAAACTATTTGTGTAACTGTTGTTTTGTTTGCTGTCCTCGTTTTCTCTAGTTGATCAGCCAATCAATCAGACTGATCTCTCTGACTGACCGATCCGCCATGCGTAATCACCTGAAAAGCTACAGACGGTGGTTCCACTACTGGCAACGGTGCAGGACAAACCACAAAAGCTAGGGACACAGACGGTCCAACAACAGAGAAAGGCTCAGCTCTGCGTGTCACAGCCCTTAACTTGTTTAAACACAGTGAAAGATTCTGCACATCATCACTTACACCAAGTATTTAATGTGCGTATTAAGTATTTCCTAAAACAGATGCATATGATTGCCATGTCTGTGTCAGTTTTGAAGTTCAAGCCTTTGAAATGTTCTGCATCTACACTTCAAGGGATGCCCTTGGGAGAGGGAGACCAACAAATGCGAAACTGGATGCTATATTCCCACATGGAGGAAACATAATCTGATATAAAGAGCAGATGCTGTCATAGAGTGCCTTTCAGGAGTATGAGTGAATGTGAAGTGTATTGATATTTTTGAGTTCCTATGCTGTACTGTAGTTTATGTAACGATATCATCATCTAAAACTTTAAAAACCACTGCCCACTGATGTTGTCAGAAAATGGGCTTTAATGGTTCAACATCATTTGATGTGATGTAGCTTAGGCTTATCCCCGAAGAAGCTTACTGTATGTTGACTTTTCCTGGAGGAAATCATCCAAGTGGCAAATATGGTGAGGTCTCTCTCTTTTCTTTCCAACAATATATCCTCTACCCTTCCTTCCTTCCCTCCCTCTTCTCTTCCCTCTTGTGCCTCTGTATCTAGGTTTCCCCAGGCCTCTAGGGGGCGATCTTATTTTTGTACCAGAACAGTGTGCAAGTCCCAAAGCTCAAAAATTACTAAACCTATTTAGGCCCCTGCTACAGTGAGAGCTAATTCGTTTGTGGGGACACGCTGAAAGAATCCATCCCCTATCATGGGATGCTTTTTATCTACCAAAAACACTCAAGACATAAACTCTCATTACAGCCGAGGCTGTCCTATTTCTATTAAGAACGCCGCCTTCCTCATCTCAGCAGACCCTCCTACTACTACCAGCCACACAGAAACAACGCTGCTCAACCTCATGGGCCAGGATATCAAGCTCTTAGTGATGCCATATAGGGACGTTAGTGCAATCTAATGGCTCAGAGTGTGTACGTACTGTAATGTGATACCACTAACCTAATTTGTGACACATTACAGCAGAAAATCTGGATCATTTTAAGTCTTCTTTGCCTTTACACTGTGATTTTAATCACCTGAACAAGCTTTCATTCAACTCCTAATGAGACACTGGGCCAGCGAAACAACAGATTAAGGATCCAAATAGCTAATTAAAATTATTACCAGAGTTCATTAGAAAAGGAAGCAATTGCGTGGCTATAAACAAAAGTGTAAAGAAAGGCAACTGGACTTGAACTGCACTCACCTGACTTGGAGTTGTACCTATTAGTCAACCCGTTGACTTTACTGCTGTTCATATCTGCAGCGCACAGTATTGATATGCTCATGAGTTTATGTTCAGTTCTGCTGTGTTCTATTAGTTGACATTGTTGTTGTAGAACATGTTTCTACAGCGGTGTTTATGGTGTTGTCGTGGTCTAAATCCAACAGTAACCCGTGTTCAAGCTTCAGTTACACAGCTTCCTTTGTGTGAGACACTACAATATGTATTCAGGTCAAGAACGTAGATTTCATTGTTACAAAGCATTACTTTCTATTGTGTTTTTATGTGTGACGTCATCGACTAGTCGACGTGGACCTGAAGTCGTTCAACCCGTACAGTTGACTAATGTCTGTTAACGGCGTGATGCTTAACTAGGACTTACTAATTCACTAAGAGACACCAGTCAAGCGAGTTTGTGATGGGTGACACCCACACATGTGCGTATTTAAACCCCAACTCCCCAGTAGTCCTTTAGAACTGAAGAAGCCACGTGGATAAGTGGCGAAACGTCTTCAAGAAACTCTACAAGTCCAGTTGTCTTTCCTTACCATTTTGGACATACCGTTACCTGGATGACTGAGAACCTTCGCAGACAAATTGTGTACCTTTTTCTTTGGGTCAGCTTTGCTAAAAAGGCACAACGACAGTCGTAATCTCTTGCTAAAACTAACAGTTTGGGATAAACAGAGTCTCTGAGCAGCAATCCCACTGTATTGTAAGCTTTGTGGTAGACATTTGGAATGGATTTTGTCTCAACCCTGCTTACCTGTGGAGTCCTAAGAGGTCCAAACTGGCAAAGACATAACTACACCAGTGGGAGACAGCAATGCACTAAACCGTGCCTGATCACCCGCAAAGAAAAAAAATGATTTGCCACAGCCTTCATCATCATCGGCCTACACCAGTAAATCTTCTGGAAAATGTGGAGCCTACGCTGCTTTGTTTTACCAGAAAGTGTTGCACAAAAGTGAAAAGGAAGATGAGTTGGTTAAAAAAGGGACATGGGCATGCTTTTTGGTTTAAAAAGTCAGACAACAGGCACAAATTGAAAACATGCAAATTATGTTGGACCACAGTGGTTGCAGGGAACTCATTCTGGAGTATGTGGAAAGCAAAGCAGTGTAGCCTCCGCAAACCTCAAGTAAATTGTTAAACAGGGGAGGGGAATTCATGAATACAGTTTTAGTATAAACAAAAAGGAGCCTTGTAGTTGCAAATAAACAAATATATTGAGATATAATACAGTTAGTGCTTGTGCTTCAAATTATACTGTGGCACACGCCATATTACTTCCCATTCTGTCACGACAGCTGGTATGTGCAAAGTTTCATTCAAATGCAAAGTTCATTTTGAGGATTTAAAAGTTTATTTATAAGTTGCATTTGATTAACAGTTCTACCCTTTTTTCTTCTTCAGCCATCACTCATGACCTGAGATCTAGCTACTTTTTCATCCCTTTACCTCAGTCTTCTTCTCAGGATTTAATCTGTCAGTAAGAATCTCTACTTTGTCTCTTCAGAAAATCCATTTTTCTCTCTTTGAATGGCCGACACATCTTTTTTTTTTTTTTTCTCTTTAAGTTCTCGGTTTCTCCAGCTGTCTCTCTCCTGGTCTACTTCCTCCCTCTCCCCCTGATATGTCACCATTTCTCTGGGACCCTATCTCTTCCCTAGCAGCTTAATGCAGTCCCCGTGCTCCAAAACAGCCATGTGTCTTCATGTGTCTTTCCTTCCTCTGTGTTGGCCCAGATGGATGGGCAGAACAAACAGCCAATGAATCAGAGTGAGAGATGTGGGAAGGAGGGGGGCAGGGATATATCATCTATGTTGGTGGCTAGAGCCCAAGCAGCTTAGAGCACTGGATGAGCATAGTGAGATCAGCACAGTACAGCAGAGATAAGCTCAGTACAGGCCCACACAACACAGAAAATAACACTACAGCATACAGGCAAATACACCAGGACAGTCGACAACATGAGCATGAAGCTCTAATGTTATTGCCATTGTAACCTTGACACAAAATGCATCACACGTCGGGCCATTTGTCATCCAGCCTTCAGGCAAGGTCAAGAACCATAAACACAACTCTGTAATGGATAGTGGCATGTGAAGTGCCTCCACAAGGTCTGCAGACTTAAACAACGCACAATGGAATCTGTCTTGTATGCAAACACTGTACATAACAGTGCAGGTGACATGGTAATTGTTCAAACAGCCAAAGAGAAAGCTGTAGCAGCTTGGTGATGTCTCTGCTGTCGAAGACATCACCAAGTGAAAAGCTGCGCTCCCTCACTGTGAACTCACGCAGCAAATAAGGCAGCACGGGGAAAAAAATAACGAAAAGCTCAGCATGAGGCGATTAGGATCTTTAATATTCATAACTGTTCAGTTTGCTCTGTTCCAGAGGGGAGCAGTTTAATCACTCAAAGTCATGTTATTTCTAAGGGAATGACAGCACACCAGGGACGGACAGCGTCATGCTGTGGTGAGCGCCTGCACGACACTGGGCCGCCCGTGTGATTGCTGTAGCCTGTTACGCCCTTCCACTGAGCATTAACTTAAAGGGCACTCGACACACCACACTGTCGTCTGTGTGATCTGGAGGGACCCTCCAAAACAGCCCAACAATGTGTGTGTCTGAGTGAGAGGCCACTCGAGAAAACACGACACGGACTGTACATGTGATTGCAGCTTTGAATAAGGCACTCGACATGTTCCAAACGACCCCCTTAGCTCGGTTTCTGGGAACGCTCGAGTCACCTTGGGGACCAAAAGACTGTGAAATGACTCTGCCGAGGTCACTTAACCTTCTCACAGCAACTAATGCAGCAAAGGAAGGCCTTTAGTAAAATTTCCAATGATTGGCTGCTGTGAACAGTGACTGTGATCTTAATGGCAAGCAGCTAAGCTCTTTAAGAAAGACGTCTAAATATAGAAAAATTTTCTCTGACAATGCTGAAATAAATATGTAGATACAGCATCATAACTAACAACATCTTCTCATATACTTACTGAGAAACAAAAGAATCCTCAGTAGTGGTTTGTTTTACTGGAGACAGTTTAAAGGACATGGTTTGTCTCTGGGCACTGTTGGGTCTGTGGTGAACAAGGACATCTGACGACATTATTCTCACACACATTCAAAGAGCTTTACCATTTGAATGAAAACTGCTGTGCGTCACAGCTGCTGACGAATTCCCATTACATCAAAAAGTCACTATTGTGTCACGGCCCTAAAAGCTGCTCAATGTGCTGAAGTCGTGCGGAGAGATGCAATGTCATGCAGCAGTTAGCCCGTTAGGGGGCGGCAGACTGAGCTCAGCAGTGAGCGCCAGCAGCAGCAGCAACAGCAGCAGCAGCAGCAGCAGCAGCCAGTGGAGCCTGTCAGAGTGAGAGCAGTCTGCTTTAAGCTCTTCATTCTGTCTTCTCCACTCGGCCGGGATTAAGGCCAATCATAGAAATCACTGAGTCAGAACCGTCCCACAATAACAGATGGAGGGACTTTCCACTCCAGAATTTTAAAACATCACAGACAAACTCACTTTCACTTCGCCCTGCACCCTCGCCGCCACCACCCTCTTTCATCCTCGCACCATCCTTTTATCTCCTCTCTTCGCTCGGCTGTTTTATCCTGCCATCATATGTTGTACTCCATTTCTCTCCATCTGTCTCAGTTTACTGCCCTCAAACTTTCTCCCTCCTCTAACGCCATATTAATTCCAACATAGTCACAAACCAACTTCAAAACATTTTTAATTGACTTCACAGCGCGCACAAGTCCTCGGTAACGAATGATGAAATGAGAAGAAGCTTGAAATCTTTTGGCATGTTTTTATTGCTTGCATTATTAAACATTTCTCTCGGTGAAGTGACTGAAATTACAAACCAATTTTAAAGATCTATTGCTGCAAGGAGGACACTGAGAATAAGAATAGACTGGCTCCTTCGGAGTCACCAAACATTGTACAAGTCCACAATGAGGCGAAATAATGACCCTTAATTCCAGGTCCCTGGTTGGTTTGCTACCGGCAGCTGGGTATTGTAGTCCTTATTAGCTAACTCCGACAGAGGATCTGCATGGATGGGTGGGAGACCCAGTCTTTGTTCTGAGATCCAAAGCAGCCTGTGGCAGGCCGTTTGCAGAGGCTGTGTGTGTAGTGCTATTGTAGCATGTGCTGAGATAATCCCTGCCTTTGTTTCTCTCCCATAATCTTCCCCCAACCACAACGGAAGTGTTAACACTTTCTTTTGCACTTCCCCACTCACGGCGGCGCATTCCCAACTCCACTTCGCTGTTTGCACAGAGCCTGGTTCTGGAAGACGCGAGCTGTCACCTACCCACAACAGCAGCAACTCACCAGTTTTCAAAATCAAACACCAGCTTTGCTGCACTCCACGCAGGCCGACAGCAACGCCGCATTTCCACAGTAGATTGCCAGCATTGTGCTGTAGCTTCTGTGTAGTTCACCGAGACACAAAGAAAGGCAGCTGTCTTGACTTTGGAACAATACGGTAGCTCTGTGCAGCAGCTAAACACCCTTATTACGGTTCTGAGTTACACCAAATATAATTGACCTTGATCATAAGCTCTTGTGTGCTAATCAGTCTACTTCTACAATTTATAATATGGATATAATCAAAATATGATTAAGTTAGAAGCAATGTCACGGGGGCAAATGAGCTAATCTAATATATAACAGACTCCTGAAGAATCTCCATAAAAACAATTGTCACTGAAAACTAATTCTCTTGTAATTGGAACGCTTTTTGTTTCATTTGAGACAAATAATATGCATTTCACTCGCACCACAGAGCCTTAGAGGCTAAGTGGCAGATTCATCATAGCGCAGAACTGGGCCAGAGACCACTGTACAGCACATTATCATTCACCGCAGCAACGACTACTGTAAATCCAATTAAGGCTCATATGGGATAAATACTACAAACAGCTCTATCTGCATCACTTAAACGCAAACACACATGCAAGAAAAGCCACACCCAGACACAGGCCACGATGCACACACGTGCAGCATAAATTCAAGGGATGCAAATGTCAAACAAGGTCACCGCAAGAACACTGTGGTGAGTCGATAGAGCACAGATCTGCAGCCTTGACTGCACACAGGTAACCAAGGGTCCTACATTCTGAGGCCAGCAGGGGGCTCAGGGTGAACGCGCAGGCAGAGAGTGCGCGGATGGGGCCAGGATCAGCTCAGTGACATGCCAGTGTCTGCGACGATCTGTCAGACAATGAACAGCGAGTCCAACCAGCCAGACATGCCCAGCCTCTCCTGCTGTTACTGGCATCAACCGGACAACAGCGAGTGAGGGATGGAGCGAGAGGGGGAAGGAGCCTAGAAGTGGCATTTACATAATATATTTGTATATATATATTAATTTGGCATCTTCTTCTACAGTAGCAGCCAGTAAAAATCGACCTTGAAGGTGCCCGAGAAGGAGAAAATTGTCTGGAACAAATGATAACAAGTGATAACTGAGAGCACGGCCGCTCTTTTTGGGCGTCTTAACAGGTGGGTGCGTTACTTCACGGAAGAGCTGCTTGTTTCGTCCACCTCCACAGCCGGCCGAGCGGGGAGGAGCAGAGTGAAACAGCATCAGGACGCAGAGCAAATGTCTCCTTGATCAGAGGTGAGAGTGATATATACACAGGCACGCCGTGATACAAACACAACAGCAAACACGACAGCAGAACAAGGCTGACAGATGATGCTGGTTCTCTACATTTCATCAATCTGTAATTTGTGCCGCACCTTCACAAAAACTCCGGCGATGCCAAAAATGTGAGGACACACGACGCAAACATATGGAACGAGCAGAAAAAAAAGATTGAATAC
This sequence comes from Chelon labrosus, assembly GCF_963514085.1. NCBI lineage: Eukaryota > Metazoa > Chordata > Actinopteri > Mugiliformes > Mugilidae > Chelon > Chelon labrosus. Next base: position 12,409,979 of record NC_140340.1, read on the forward strand.
AAGCCAAGCACGACACACCGGGACTCAATCACCACGGGTCACCCATCAAACTCCACTCAGATGTATGTGCATACTGTACACTCGCAATCAGACCAAGAGAGCCCTCATAAATCAACATGCAATCAATTATGCACTCATTTGTATTCTCTGTGCCCTTTCTTTTGCAGAGATACACTGACGGCTGAGCTTGGACGGAAACACAGTTGGAAAGAGACAGATGCCGAGAACAAATTCCCTGGAATGTCGTCATTAGTGAATTCAAATTTAGTTTTTAACGCGTTTTGTTACGTTGCTTCCCCAGCGACTTAGAGGTAGCCATGACAAAATGTCAGCAATGCAGTTGATTGTTCTTTTTTTCTTTTCATATTTTTGCTCAGAGCCATACCAGTGTTATCTCAGTCCATCAGCTTAGCACCCCCTTCCTTTCACCTCACCTCTCCACGGCACTGTCTGCAGTTCAAGGGCAAACACTTTATTTTTACTGTCCATTTTTGCCCTTTACTTCAATCAAACTCCCTCTTCCTTGAAGATATCGAAGGTTTAACAAAAGAAATTCACTTTCAGAGCTTATAAGGATGCTTATTACTTAACTAAAAGGTCAATTTGTGTTACCAGAAAGATATCTCCTGATATATAAATATATATATATATATTTTTGCAGATTTACTGTATTTACTGTGGAGAATGTGCATATTGTCTGACAAAAACTGCTGTCAAAGTGCCAGAGTCCAGCGACAGCAGCTGATGTTTGACAAAGTGTATCAGTGACAATATGTGGCCAGTCGATTGTTCACCCTTTACACACATCAGTACACACCTTCGGTCGTATTCAGTGAGCACGCACACACTTGCACACCCTATCCAGTATTCCAGCAGACATAAGAGAGGAAAAACATGCAGACACGGCCGTCTCTCAAAGCAATTACAGCAGATTGAAACCAAATTAAATTTGACGCCTAGAGCAACAGCAGCGACTGAACGTCTATGACAGATATGACAGGGGAGGAAGGGGAGTGCTGCGGGACCAAAGGGTTGAAGGCATGATGGAGAGAACGGCAGGTGTGGGTCACCGAAGAAGAGAGGGCTACTTGGATAGAAGAGCGAGTCGGCAGAGGTGGGGTAGAGAACACGTGCGCCAGGATTTAAAGAACCATACAGATGGTTTTAACGTTTTAGTTCATTAACTACAAATGGTGCTTTCTACATGTTGCAGCAGATGCAAAGGATACCATATGTTCTTGGACTGATTTCCTACCCCCGGGGCAGGTGCTGTTTTACAGTAATTCCAACGTGGAATAAATATGGCCTTCATTCATTGTATGGGATAAACTATCCATTGCCGTACATGTTTTATCACTTTTATAGTACAACATCTATGACACCAAATTCAAACAATCCAAATCATTTTTTTTAGCCATGCTGTAGCCTTATTTTGCAAAAGCACTCCTCTTTTCTGCAGCTGTTGTGCTTTATGAACAATTAACCTACATTCAAATCCATATGAGGCGATATTCACACTGTAGTAAAATGAATGTAAATATCTGTCGACAGTTAGGAAATCAATCTGAAACCATATGGCGGGCTTTGGGACGTTGTCAGCAAAAATGGAAAAATTATGTGATTTGCAGTTAATGGACTAAACCATGGCAAAACCACTGATACAATGCAGCTTGCAGTGTCTGAATACACAACGCTTCACCTACGAAATTCATGTTAAATGTCGTATATCGTCCAATTATGCGACTAATTATACATGAAAAATTACACAAATATAAAGGGTTGAGGAAGAAAAACAGCGACACCGCATCCACTAAGAGCTTTTTTTTTTTTTTTTTTTTTTTGTAATCGTCATCACACCGGAAAATGACAGCGCGCAAGCAGAAATATACTCTAATCTGTAGACCGTTTAGCAATCACAAACATGCGCTCGTTACAGGCATACAGATTAGCTCGGTTTCCATTTCTCCACGAGATATCATTTCTCCATTTTCATTATTCTAGTCCAAGAAATGACAGGATTAGTTGTGGCGGCTTTTAAACATCTGATGTTATCTCGCTCTCCTGGGTGAACAATTAATCCCCCCCCCCCCAACTTCCCGTCTTCTCGTCACCCCTCTCTCTCCCCACATCCACGCTTCATCTTAGCTCCATTTCTCCATTCTTCTTTTCTTCTACTTCCCCCACTCCATACTGTCTATGCCTCCCAGAGGAGATTTTTCTATTACTAGAGAGAAATGGAGCTAAGTGGCCTGGCATTTAATATGTAGAGCCGACCGTGGAGCTACGTGAACGCACAAAAAGAAGTTTCCATAATCACTAGTCAGTGGTCGTACAGTTCTTTCACACATCTGCAATTAAAGCAACATTTACACCTTTACATTTACTACATCGGTGTCTTCTTGCCTCTTTAGGTCTGGTGTTTGGTTTGTGAATCATGAAATTTCCATTAGCAAACACACTAAGAGATGGATCCATAATCAGGTTTAGACGGCAGGTACAGAGTGATGAAATTTGAAATGATAATCTGTCACACTTTTCAGTCAATATGCCTCCTGACTAACAAATGAAGGACACTGTCTTCTCTGTGTGGAGAGCAACCGGCCCGCTGGCAGGTTTCATATGTTAATGCAAATAACGTCTGGCTAACAGTGTAAATGTTTGATCAGCCTGCTACGTCTCGTCCTCGCGCGCTCTACGCTCCTCAGTCGACGAGGGGTGATTTGCTGAATGTTCAACTACGCGTCGATGTGCAGAATTCACAAGTGCTTCGACTTGTCACAGCGTATGCGAGATCCTCAGCGTGAGACAGTTTGTAAGAACCGATTAAAAGCGAAGCAAACACACCGTCTGCACTACAGCTCAAGCCTTCATTATAAACTCTCGTGATGCTGATGTGTTCCCTCCCTTCCTGTCTTAGGAAATAATCACAGAGCTTTCTCTTTTCAGTCACATGTCTATTTTTCCTAAGCTGTTGTGACTTTTTCCTTTTTTTTGCGAAATGTCATCTAGACTTCAAAGCGCCACCCAAGACACATTTTCACTTAATTATGAATGTATACCACTCCCACAAATTGTATGAACCACAAACTGAGGAAATAAAATGAGTAAACACATTTCAACGGAGCTGAACATGTTACAGTGTGTGCAGTACATAACTTATACTAAAAGTAATTAGCAGCACGCAAGAAATACCGCTCAACAAGTTTCACGGCTACACATTGTTTAGTTATCACACATGTAACAGCTGCACGCGAAGGTTGCACAGATAATGTCAAGGGTCCAGTCATCACACACTGAGGATGCAGGCTGCTGTATACTACATGGATGCACCAATACTTGATATTTTTTACTTTTTATAGATCAAGGGTAACATTCCTAAGTGGCACATGAACTGAGTTTCTTGAGGAGAAACACAAAGAGATGGCAACTAATCATTTAAATACACAATCACTGTGTGGTAGTGAATATTCAATACAGTCAGTCAGCCTGAACCACTAAAAAAAGAAAGGATAAAAAGAGGAAACCCAGCCAGCCATTTTAGTTTAAGCAGATTTCAGTTTCAAATCCGTTCAGGAAATTATTTTATATAAACATGCAAATGGTCCTAAAAGCTGAGAAATTCTTTAAATAAATTCATGCACTTAAAGTGAGAAGCGTATAAATATCATGTTTGTTTCAGTGCTGGATATAACTTCTTATTGTCATCTTAAATTACTCATATAATCAATATCTCTTTGGAAATTTGGTTGAATCGTGCGCAAAAGTTGATTTTAAATTAGTGCTAATCCAGAGTATACAGAGCCCCACTCCTGTCCTGCATGCAATAAAATAAACTGAGATTAAGTTGTGACAAAAACAACATACGTCCCTTGAATGGGAACTTCCAGGAAGTTTATCATAAGTCAGCTAATTTAGTTTATCTTGGATGCAGATTTCTACATAAATAAAAGGAATTACGAAAGCAGCGACTGTGATATGTCAAGTGAGAGAGAGGAACTGGGCTAAATATGAGATCTACGTATAATCCAGTGGCACTGTATAAGTGAGCTAATTCGTGCTGACCAGAGAATAAAACACAGATCTGGATAAGAGAACAAGAAGACAAGTCGTAGAGCCCAGGGCGTACAAGAACGTCTAATCAGCCTAACAAGGCTGAAACACAAATACTAGAGACATCTCAAACTTGAACTTTCAGTTTTAAACACATCCACTCACTCAAAAGCACGCTGATATGACTCATTCAGCGCAAAGATGCACACAAGCCATCTGGATACATATGTTTTTGAGGCACTCAGTTGCTGAAGGATGAAAAAGCCTTATTTAAATCATTCCAGGGAGGACAAACACATTCTGGAAAAAGCTTCTCATACACACACACACACACACACACACACACACACACAGCAGCCTGGTAGTATATTCAGTATCATTATAGACTAACATTGGTCAAAGATTATACTGGGCGGTCTGTTCTAGCTTTGGGTATAAAGTCAATTTAAGAGATGTCATTTTGAGTTTCTCATTACCCGAGTGGTACACACTGTTCACCTTTTATCTCACCAATAACATGCTCAAAATATCTGCTGTTAAGGAAACGACACCCTGCATGAAAGACACCTACATGCAATAAAATAGCAAAGTGGAATATCTAAAATTATAGAAATACCCCTTCCAGGAAAGAAGAAAATGGTGAAAGATAAAACGAGGTCAAGCAGATGAATTTAAAAAGCAAAAAAGTGTGATGGAGGGAGGGAAAGGAGAAGAAGGGAGCCAGACTGAAGCAGTCTAACCTTGACAGAGAGCATCTTCTGACAAGCATCTGCCTCCTGTAATAATTTAGAAATAATCTCCATCCACAAAGGCCCAGCAGTCTGGCAGCGTAAATGCTCTGTGCCTGATCGATCACTCCGATTCAGCCAGCTGCCGGTCTCGGCGCGGGCAGGCCTAACATCGATCTCAGGCCTTCTCCCGCTTTCTGTCATACAGAGGAAGGTGACAAAGTGAGGAAGAGGATGAAAAGGTGAGAATGAATGCAAATTATGGTCGCGGTGGCCCACTGAGAAAACCAAAAAGAGGGTATGGATTCCAAAGTCGATTTCAGAAACAATGGTGCAAAGTGAAAAAAAACAGAGCAAACTAAAATTGAAAAACGTTTTACGACAAAGCAAATAGAGGCGTATCCTCTACTACAGGGAAAACTGAATCTAGATGATTATGCTACTCCCCCGTGATGGTTCACTTGGTGACAAATATCCATCCACGGGACTATTCTTTTGTGGGTGGCTTTCAGAGGTACAGCAGGTGGCCGCCCAGCTTCACACAAGAGGAATACACACCAGCACACACGGGGACGTCCCATCAACACATCCGATTACTACCCAGCGTTGTGACAGCGTTAACTGCCACTGTGCATTTGGCCCCTAGCAATTAATTGACTTTTAAATAGTCTGCCATTAGCACCAATTTAAATGAATAGATGTTCTCCACAGCCTTCACTTAGTCAGGGCAGCCTTGAAAAAGCGGCTCCACCGTGTGTCAACTCAAATGCTGGCGTAGCAAGCGAGGATTTTAAAACGGAGGAAGGACAAAACGAGCCATGCCTCTAAAATGCGTCATCATCGTGCACATATCAAAATTAGATCAAACACTCGCACTGAAACACCTGCATACGTTGTGTAAGTGGTGAACAGGGACTTTCTAGGTTTTGAAAGACAGCGTGACACAGAAGAATGAATATGTGTTGGGACTATTTCTGTTTGATTTACTCACTCACAGAAAAAGTGTCTAGCAATCGTGTTCCACATGAGAGAGGAAATTAAAATGAAAATGTTGATAGGTTCATCTGGAGTTTATTTCAGTTATTCCTGTACTCATAGTCACCGAACTACGAAAAGGACCAAGAACTCAGCAGTGAGCTGATTGGTAACCTGCAGCCTGAGAGTCTGACTCAAAGTGAGAAATGAGGCTGGAAAATAATCTTATAACCATTACTTCAAGCATTAAGCATTCAAACCTTTATTCAAACATTTTCACAGAAGAGTTTTTTAAAATGAAATCTTTGAACGAAGAAACCATTTCAAACTTTTACCTAACACTACTATCCATCTAAAAAACTGGAGATCTATGCAGCGCAGACAGAATTAGAAAAGACGTTCTTCACTACATCCAACCTTTTTAGCTCACACAGTGTGAGTGAGTATGATTTAACTTCAGTGGATTCTGCTGGTCGTACCTGAAAAACCACATCCATTGATCCTCTTCACAAGCTGCACCGGAAAACAGCGGTGGCATGCTAGCCGTTAGCATCTGCTCTAGGACAGAGTTCTTGTCTGACGATACTCGCTGCAATAGTGTCGGGTGGCGCGTCATCGTTTGAAGGTCAGCGGATCTTCTCTGCAGAGATGCTCGTGCATAACGTTTTGCTGCTGTGGCGGGGCCGTTTCATTTTCATAAAGCGTGAAAGAACTATCAAACCTTTGATATTGGGTTTGTTTTTTTCCGGCATGCCGCCGTAATTGGAGATGAATGCAAACACTGTAACGCACAGATGTTAATTATTACCACTGTGTGTGTTACTGAATATTGTAATTCCATCTGTACAGACGCATGAAATGAAATGTTTACATGCTTATAGTAGTGTAATATTACAATGAAGATAGCAGACGGGTTTCAGGCTATTAGGCTACCACCCATTTATAATGCCAGCTTTTAAAATTTTGCAATAATGCTATTTGTTTTACATTTGGGGAACGGTTAAAAAACTCCTAATGTCTGCACCCAACTTACGAAACCTTACCTACACTCTTGAGTGTATAATGCTGTTCAGTATTATAAATCTTACAGTGTATAGGATGGGGGGGGGGGGTCAAATGGTAGAGGCTTATTGTGATAAGCTGAACCCGAGCTTGTAAGTTTGTAATCAACGATAGGGATTAATGTATATCAAAAAGAAGAAAAAGAGCTAGGTTGCTTTTATCTGAGGTCGCTAAGATTACAGGAGCAAAGGACGCACACAAAAAATGGAGAGAGGCATGTGGAAAGAAGGAGAGACAGTAAAACAGGCAAGCGAGTAGAGAGGGGGAGAGGAAAAGCGGGGGACGGAGTAAGATAATTATTATCATAGAGGTGGTTTTCCAAGGTCAATATTTGAGATTCTCCTCGACGGTCTCTCTGAAGCATACCACCCCACAACCCCCTCTAGTACCTCCTCTTTCCTGTGCAGCTGCCTCCAGGCAAGCTCCTATCTTCCCGTCCCTTCTTCTCCGATTCCTATGCCAGTCCTCTGTCACTCATCCAGTAGAGGAAGACCATCCCCCTGGTCATTGCCTGGAGTGAGCCAAAGATATAGCCAAAAAGCTACCACATAGCTATTCAAACAAAGGGCGAAATTAAACGGGCGATAAACAAACCGACAGGCCTTCTGCCTGCCAGTCAGCGAAGAAACAAGGTAACTGGGCATCAAACCGCATCTCCCTACTTCACTGGTCTGTAGGGAAAACACCTGCCAATCATGAAACGTGTTAGGTCATTATGTTAAGACAGGTTATAACGGACTGACAGAGCTGTGACAGGCTGTCGAAGCTCAAGACAGTGGGGAAGGAAATCATGGTTGGAGAAGAGGAGGGGGAGGCAGAGGAGCAATGGGCTGTAAAGGAGAGGCAGATGAACCAGAGTTTGACTGATTGAACTCAAAACGTCCCCTGAGGACCGGAGAGTACATTAGAGATTAACATAATTTTAGCAGAGGAGTTTTTAAATTTTCTAAACTTGCTAAAAGTCCAAAGGTTTTTCAAACATTTTCAGGGAGTGGAGTTCAGTGCCAGATTTGAATATCACTTCTTTATCTTCCATACCGTGACATATTTTCAATTTTAGGAACAGTCAGAAGAGGAATTTCAATCGTTTATAGTTTGATGGCTCACTACAAAGCGGGCGTGGCCTTGTGAATGCAGGATGACATGGATCTGTAGAGAACAGCTGACCTTCATACCTCCCTCCTAACCCACATCTTACAAACTAGAGAAATGATTGAATTACATCTAAACATGTTCTACGGACATATATGTGTTTTTTTTCCAAGTCTCACTCCGAATCATATTTGATTGGACAGGTATATATACACTGATCAGCCACTGATGAAAACCACTGACAGGTGAAGCAAATAACATGGACCATCTTGGGACAATACAATGTTTCACTGAGAAAATTTTGGACTGGCATTCATGTGGATGTTACTTAGACATGTACCACCCACCTAGACCAGACCAGGCACCCCCACCCCATAGCAATGACACTCCTCGATGGCAGCAGCCATCCCCAGCAGGGTGCAGCCTGACACAGGCACACACACAAAAACGGTTTAGGAACAACTCAAAAAAACATGAAGAACAGCACAAGGTCTTGACCTGGCCTCCAAATTCACAAGATCCCAAACTGATCAAGTATCTGTAGGATGCACTGGAACAAGCCTGATCCACAGAGGCCCCAGTAATTATGCTGCTGCTTTTACAAGTTTTACAAAATTCACAAAAAAAAAAACACATTAAGTCAAATGTTCACCATATAACTTCTTCACATCAAAGGTCATTTGGGGAAACATCAAAAATACTTTGAATGTCAATGAAATCCCTCCAAGCACCAACACACACACACACACACACACACACATCCACCCACACACACTGAGCATGTGTAAAACAGCCGGCAGGCTTTGAGCATTTGCCTCTGCAAATGTGCTATAACACCAATAAAACCCTGCTTCTTTTTTGTAAAACCACTATTGCAGACCCATGCCACAACTGATATGTGACGATGCAACAAGCTGAGACAGACTCTGAATGGCTTCCACTTAAGGAACAAACACAACAGAAGAGAAGTGACAGCGCAGTGCAAATGAATGCAAACTCGGACGAAATGGAATGGAGAGAATAATTCAATCTGTAGCCACCTCCTCCAGCCAGCCAAGGAGAACTGAGCAGTGGAGGCGATTGGAGGGAGGTGGCGGAGGGAGGACAGCGGGCTGAGGCGTGTGATGCCGCTCTCCTTGGGCAGGGCTAGGGTGGCAGGCGCCCAGATAAGCTGGAGCAAAGCAAAGATTAACTGCTTGCTCTGATGAAAGACCAAAACAGAGGCAAGTCGACCTCTGATTCCTGGCCTCTCTCTGCGTGAGTGTCCCAACTCATCGGGGACAAGTGGAAGGGATTGTGTACATTAACCATGATGAGAATTTGCAAACAGATTCGACAACATCCCAGGCGGAGAGAAACGAATGACATTCCTCCTGTGAGAAATAGGGCCGGCGTGACCGCTCATATCCTTTCAGACTGTTTGTCTTTCACTAAAACTTTTCATTTTCTTCACAGCAGAATCGTACAATAGCACTAGTGGGTGCACCTGCAGAGCTGGCAAACGACTTCTCTGAAGATCACTTCTAATTGTCTAAGCCCATCCAGCTGTTGAAGCACAGGCCTTAGAAAACGATAGAGCTTCCCAGGTAAGACTGAGCTGTTCTGCAAGAAATGTAGTAGCCCAGTGACGTCGATCTCTTGGATCACTCTGGTACAGATGAGCTCAAGTGCTAAAGCTCCGCAAAGAATAGTTCGTTTTCTTTAAGTCACTGCCATCGCTAATCAAAGAAGTTTGGGGATTTTTTCCAGTCATTTATATTACAATGCAAATTTCACGATTCCATCCATGTATTTGTGCAATCACAACGTTTTCTATTTTCTTGTCTGGAAAAATCAGCTAAACTTTCTGCCAGTCATTATGCGAATATATGCAGCAAACACCTCGTATCTCTAATTCAATCATTGGTGTGGTAACATCTACTTAAATAGCTGGGTTATTATCTTCCCACAGTATCCGTTTTAAACAAGAAACCGCATTACTGTAATTGTAGAATCCAGATTATTACGGCTATATTTGTGCTGGTGGAAACTTTGATTCTCCTCTTGCGCATGCATGCGTTTAGGTTTCATGCGATTTAAGCGCTAACAGCAAAGAGATAGCCTCACTGTGACACTGTGTGGTGAAATAAAAGGAGTGATAGCTGGTGATAGTGCACCTTGATATAAAAAGTAATTACATCTGAAATATTCAATAAGATTTACAGTGTAAGAAAGATCTGAATGCTCCATTAAAAGAAAGCTCCCAGGTATTCCTCAAACAAAACACGAACTTTTAAAATTGTGCAAAAAATAAATAAATAAATAAATAAAAATTAAATTAGTAGGATTTCCATCGACTTTGTAGGCACTTGTACATCAGCATTGCTTTAAAAAAAATAAAAAAAAATAAAAAACAAAGCACAAAACCTGGCTTTGCTTATTGCAAGAGAAAGATACAGAGAAGGCCTCAAGATGTTTTCAGTTGGATGAGAAGTAATTATTGTTTGATATCAACTAGTAATGGACATGCTTCCTGTTGTCCTGGGACAAAAACAAAGAAATTAAAGGACTGTTTTTTCTAGAAGCTGCAACAGCAAATCAGTCATTAAATGGTCACTATTTCAGAACTAAATCAGACAAAGTGTTTCCATGTTCCATTATTTGCACCTCCATTTTTTTTTTTTAAAGGAAAGAAACCACAAGGCAAGCTTTTTGTGCTGTTCAGGATATTTTGCTTTCTCCAAAATCCTCAAAATAGGCTACTGAAAGCATGACAAATAATGACTAATCACAAAATCTAGTTACTGATTACTATGAATAAACTCAAAATGTCTGAGTCCTGGTTATAAAATATCGCAGAAGAATTCTGACTAGCTGACTTACCAGCTGCTTGGAAATGGTGGTTTTATCGTAACCAAGCTATTGTAGTACACGTAAATGTGTTCCCTGATTTCTTGCCCAAATTTTTTCTAGCATCCTGGTTTCTCGTACGGAACTATTGGTGCTCGTGTTTCCTTTGTTCTGGCTGTAGTCCTCTCCGTTGGAGGGGTGATAAAGTACTATTTAGGAGACATTTGGTGTTAAAATCTAGTGTTCTTGAATGTGTGTGTGTGTGTGTATTTGGTTACATAAGAGCGCCATACTGTGAAAACAGCCCTCCCGATCAGTGGTCTGTCAGGAACTAACAGCTCCTTGTCAGGTCACAAGCCCATTATTTGCCTTGCCCATTCCTCAAGGAATAAAAGAAGGGACTCAGTCAGGCAGAACCCGACTCTCTATCACACTGGAATTAAAGCACGGCTTCCGATGGTCAGAGGCAGACGACGGATATGAGGCCAGCACTTGGGCGTAAGGATTATTTACCACCAATAGCTACTTATTTCTCAAAAGCAACAGCCAGCCTCCCACTCGTGATCACGTTAAAAAGGAAGATCTTCACATTATAAACGCTTCCATTACTGAGGCCAGTTCAACTTTGAGTGATACAGATAATGTGCAATTTCATCTTTATGCAAATAACCATTCAGGCAATAAAGCAGTGGTTAATACGAGATTAATTAAAAATAGGATACAAAGGCCCGTATTTCTCCATCCCTGTAAGCTTGTATCGACAAAAGTTTCACTTCCCCCCATGGGAGACCATTTTTTATTTTTTTTATATGGCTTCTCAACTGATGATGCTGATAACAAGGAGCTAGCAGATAATCGCCAGGGTTATGAGGGGGTAGAGGAGGTGGAGGGACCTAATGGGATGGAGGGCTGAAGGGATTGGAGGTGGTGTAGATTTGGACCTGCTTACGACAGCGTACCATAATGTTTATATTTTATATGGGAAAAAAAGAAAAATCTTTTTGCCATTCAACAGTCGGGTGTCACTAAAAGGCAGATGACCATACCGAAAATATAAATGCCAGACATTACTTTTGTGCAGTGCTCGTTTCATTTTTTTTTTCCTCCACAAAACAGTGGCGCAACATACGTTTTCTATTTGATTGCTGAAGCGTTTTTCAAAAGCCCCTTTCATAAAAATGATCTTTTTCAATTGTGCCCTCTGGGAATGAAAACAACGAACAGGCAAGAGTGCTGCCTTGCAACGGGAAAGAATAAAGAAGTCTGCGTTTTAGCACAGCTATTCCCAATTCAAGTGTCTCTGTCCCTTTCTCTCCCCTCTCTGCAGATACAAAAATCGCACATGGGAGACTAGAAATATATGTTTTATGCAGCTGGGAGAGACGGCTGCATAAAAGCACAAAGCAGTCATTTCTATTCATTTGTCTCTCGCTGACGGGGAAATGAAGGAGTGAAGCAGATGCTACTGCTACGTGAACAAGTTGCTTAAACACAGAAAGCATTTTTTTTTTTCCCCCTTTCAAGAAGGAGTTGGATAATTAGATGCTGAATCCCCCACCCCACACACACATCACACATCACACATCACACACACACACTTCCTGCCTGGAACCCATATTGTCACTCAAATGAATGATTTCGAGTGAGGCAGGAACACAGCACAAGAAAGAAAAATATATAAATCTTCTGCCGTACACAGACATTTGTTTAGGAGAAAAAAAAAAAAAAAAAAAAGAGTATTCAAATGGAGCTGAAAATTGTACATTCAGATCTAAAATAAATGTGTGCATTGGAGACGTGAAGAAATGTGCTGGAGGCTGCATGCTGCCATGTAGCAGATCAGGTTCTGACATTTTGTCTAATGTGAAATGCTGCCAAGGAACAGTGGGTGCGATGCTGTGACCTTTATCTGTGTGAATGATAGAACGACCCGATACTATAGATGGAATAAAGTACAGATACAACAACAATCTGCTTTTACAACATGACGCTGTGACATAACCCTGCGCGTGTGTGTGCGTCCGTAATGACCTCCCACTCTGGGTTGTTGTCGTTGTTGTTGTTGACCTTGTGACGCATCTGCGGTGGGCAGCAGCGTCGTGACGTTATCGCAGGTGTTCGAGCGAGCACGGGTGACTTCTGCTTTGAAGGTTAAACAGGCGATGCTTCAGCAAATCCTCTCAAGGCTTACAAGACGTTAGCCCGCCATACGTTGGGTGAGGTGAGTGTGTCCATTCACGTGCTTGTGTATGCGAGCGTGTGTGGCGTAATAGCTTTGCTGCAGGTTGTAACAGATGGTTGCTAATGGAAGTTCATAGATCTGAATGACAGGGGCCAGGGGATTGGGGATGAGATTATGGGAGGGAACGTGTGATTTAGTGTGTGCATGTCTGTGTGCGTGAACGTGTGAGTGTTCACGTCCATGTGTTCTCTGGAGTTTGACTAGTGTGTATATCACTGTGAAAGTAGATCAACTTGTGCTTGTAGCCCTTGGACTTTGGTCCCGGCTGAAATATAATTAATGGACAGATTGTTATTAAATTTGGTGCAAGTATCCACTGTGCCCAGAGAATTGCTCCAAATGGCTCTGGTGATCCCCAGTAGGGTTGGGCAATGTCTACTAAAGTGTGACATGACAGTCAACAAACGAAACACTGCAACAGACGATGACATGGAGGAAGGGGGTTTGATGTAATTTACAGTCATGCTAGTTTCTTTACTCTCCTCTCTGCTTCACGATGGTATTGTCTGTCAGCCCAGCCTGAATCTCTGGTAGTAACACCATTAAGTTGACACATGTGGTTCTGAGTGACATATTTCAACAATACTGGATGACTATTGATAAAAACTATCGACATAACATTTGTTTGGCACATAAATTCATTGTCACCTGAAACTGATTCGTAATCATTCTGACGACGCCTTGTGTAACATCATCAAGTCAAGTTGGTTTTATCACCACATACCTTCAAAACCCTTTATCCTGAACAGCCTTGGCTGCACGTAGCTGTGTGTAATGCTGAATCATATTAGCCTGCTAAACTGATGGCAACAGATGGCGCATCTATCGAACATGAATATGTTGCCAAGGACACTGTGAGCTAGTTAGCATGGAGATGTTAGCATGTAGCTCAAAGCACCCTTCTACCTCAGTAAAGCTTAAAAGAACTGCGACAAAGGCGGAAGACCTTTAACTAAGGCTGGAACAACACATCAGCACAATCAGTGTTGTTTTGTCGATCTGATTTTGCGTAGAAATACATCGATGTGTCACACTGTTCATGCTGATACGCAATTATCCCATCTCCCCCTGTCAGGCACGCTGAAAACAAAACCATCAGGAAAAAGCCCAAATGTGTGGACATTCATTAAACAGAAACGTAATAAAATGGAAGCTTTGTAAAAATAATAATAATAATAATGAAGAGGCCTTTCACACCAGCACAACTTCTGTACACAAGCAACTTCACAATACAGTCCCTGAACTGAGTGTTCAAGGAAACATTTAAATCGAAGAAAATGACCTTCAAACTTTTTTTGCAGTCATGCTAGGGAAGGCTACAAATATCATATCAAATTGTGTGTAAAATTCCATTTAAAATAATAAAACTTCTTCTTCCACATCTACAGAAGCGTGATATGTTTTCGCCAATCAGAGCAACTGCAAGTTGTAAAGTATTAAAGTATTCTATTTTTACCAAACTAGACCTCGACCTACTTCCCCTGTTCTTCCCTGATGGGACCTGAGTTATAACTGCCTCTCCAAAGGCCTACAGGAAATGGAAAATCAAATTACTTTGTTAGAGTCTCCTCTTTAATTTAGTTTCTTCACTTTCTTGGAGTGGTGACGGTGCTGCTGCTGCTGCTGGTGGTGGTGGGAGGGCTGGGTTTGTAGAAAGTAGCTGTACGCCTTTTACAACGGAAAATACAAAATGTTCCGTGCGTGTTAAAAGTTCTGACTGGTGATTGGGTTCATTAGCTATTCAAACCAGCTGACCTCCCCACAGCACTGCTCAGACACAGTTATTATGAAGCCCTTGTAATTCATTAAGCCCACTAAATGAACACAAGCCATACTGAGGGGTGCTTGCTATGACTGAGTGGCAACGATGCACCTCAGGGAGGTTAACGGTAAGTATGGGGATCAAGTTTTAATGCCAGGAGGATAAGGGTGGAGGTTGACCACTTACGCAAAAAAAAAAAAAGATGGGTTGAAGAAGAAAGATAGAGTATTAAGAAAAATAAACTAATCTAAAAACCAAAAGCGGTAAAAAATTAAAGAGATAAAGACTTCGTACATACCTGGACTACAATAAACAAATGCAGTGCCTCAATGCTATACGACAAGGCTACTTCAATACCTGTGGTAACCTGGATCACAGCATACACATGTTCATATATTCTGACAAATAATCACTTAAATGTCGCCTCAGAACGAGGAGTCAGTGGAACGAGGCTGCAGGGAAGTCTCACTCCCCCCAAAAAGTGAGAAACAACTTCATTTGTCATCGCTTCACGCCAACGGGAGGGACATAATCACTTGCTGCCGGTGGTGTAATTCATTGTGGGCACACCAGCTGCTGCTGTTCGCAATGACAGAGACTTAGAAATCGAGTGTTTCCAGTGATTCAGAAATGTTGGCAATATCTTTTAAAAAGCTCTTTCAAAAGAATGTATACAGTGCGATTTACATTCACAGCAGGCAACATACAACATGACACAGCAGAGACTGGCTAACCGACTGAAAAGAATCACCAGCGGTCGGGCTGCAATCAGCAACGCGCATCAGACAAAAGAGAGCTTCACTTTACTAATCCTTCAGCTCTAGTACACTCGACCACTGAGGGCCAATCCAGATCAGAGTGACAGCTCGCACTATTCACAACAGCCTCACAGTGGCATGATAGCGGGAGCCTGATTTTTTAGGATTGGTGGGCCTTTAAAAGACTGAGGGCTAAATTTAGCTGTTATAAATTGGTTATTTGTGCCGGATGCCTGTTCAATTAAAGCCAGTCACCGAGGCGGCTGGGGTCTCACTGGGACGACGACTCAAGTCATCAACCACGCACTCCAAGGAGGTGGTTATAGCCCCTGTGTTACCAGAGGAACAATAACTAAACTGTTGATTTCTCTTCACTCTTGTTGTTGTTGTTGTTTTTTGGCCCCACCGATAACAAAGAAGGGTATGAAGTATGACTTACCATTAAAATGACAAACTACACAATTACTGCCTTTTCATTGAGCTGCATTCCTCCAAGACAGGATGAAGACCAATGTTGCGACAGAACTAACATGCGTGCCTTGGAGGAACAGGCATGCATTTTGTCTTGATAGATTTTGAGTGAGCACCTCATCAGCTGAAGAGTTAATCTTGTACCCACTTCTCCGAAGATACGTCTTTCTGCAGTGGGAAACGTCAGTGGCTTCAAAAATAAATTACTTCGTACATCACAGTCAATTCTCCTGACTTAATGAAGACTGGATATTCTGTGACAATTATTTTGAGCTAACTGTTTTGTCGCCTCGTGAAGTCTGTATAGCTCTGCAGTGTTCAACAACACTTAGAAGTATAAACTGGATGTTTGGAGTTTTTCTAACTCTCCGTGGGGGTGTTTTTTTCCTAAAAAAATTTTTTAAACTAAACTGTCAGAATGATCGACTTGCAAACAAGGTCATAAGAAAAGAAACGAAACACCTGACCGACAACCTGCTGCTGCCATTTTACAGGTTTATAATGTGTGTCAGTTATCATTTCTCTGTTTCTGTAGTGGAAATACTGGTGGGTATTTTACATGTTGTTTCTAAGCGAGATAAAACTGTCACTCTACTGCAGGTGAGCACAGTGTGAACAGGTCACAGAAACGGGGGAGTACATTTAAATGTTCACACCTGCGTCAACACGTGCATGCTCACACACTACTTTCGGCACGCATGTCGGCAGTGCGTGCCACGCGCGAGAGACGGTGCCTTTCTGAATTATTAATAGATGTAACGTGATGACAGATGACTTGCAGCGGCCTGTCCCTCCCCATGTCTGACCCGGCTGTGTCGTCTCGGTTTCCACGGTTAGGAAGAGACGGAGGCCCACGCAGTCTGATTGATTAATTCTGTCAAGCGCACTTTTGCCGTCCCCGCGCAGTGTCCGGTCCGAGCTCTCTTGCAATCTCTCACAATCACTATCAGCGTGACTGCAAAGTCACAGAACATCTGCGTCAGTTTTGCAAAACTCAAGCCCGTGCTCTGTCCACCATCTTTTCATCGGCTCGCATTATATCGTCTCCGATCAAAAAGGCCGACTTGTCATACCCAGTTGAGACAAAGTGGCACATCATCAAGCCAGTTTTGTTTACTCTTGTTTACTTGTTTACCCACAAATTCTTTTTGAGTAATCTTTACACGAGATCCACTGGTTAGTGCTTTATTTGTGAGACTGGGTAAAACCATATCTGCTGAGGAGAATCGTGGTAGAAAGATCCCGAAAGAGTAGGAAGTGGAGTCTGAGTCTTAAGACCATTACCCCTCTTGATTGGTTAGTCAGACTGGTAAGATTCAGTCTGGGAACCCGTCCGCTATCGTCTCATGACCTCTAGAGCAACAGCTAATGTTTCAGAGCCTCTTGTGAAGCCTGCAGATATCCGGTTACCAGTCAACTGAATCAAGACTGCCCGTTCAGTGCGCCAGGAGTTGAGACCGCACAGATTAAACTCATTCAGCAGATTAAAACCACCACGAGGGCTTTGTGTAAGGTATTTTCTTGACAAACGTGGTGTGGCATCATGCATGATACGACTCTTCTTTTGTAACAACAACATCAAACAACAATCGGCTAATCAGTCCTGCTCAGCGTACAAACAAGTGGTGTCCTGAATGCCACTGTGGGGCTTCATTTACAATTCTACAGTAGCGTTGTTTGCAGTGGCGGCTGGTCAATAGAGGGCGCTAGGATGCCGCCCCTCCTGTCAAATATTGACTGTTTTATATATCTACCAAGATCAACCATGAATCAATCAAACCTAACAAATACGAAATAAATACACAAAAATTCATCGCGTTTTTACTTGTGCAATGGTGTAGTGGTACCCGCCACACTGCCAGCAACCATTAAATGCGTCTGACTTTATAGGCTAAGCTTGCGATTTGCCATTCGATATAAAGCCCTCCTCCAGGTCAAGGGCGCCGGTAATGCTGGAGTCTATGAGAGCTAGCAAACTTTTTTACTGTTTACGAGCAGAAACAGCTTTTCATTGGCGCATGAAAATTCGATTCTAGGTCGCAGCTCTCTGCGCCCAGACCAATGGCATTGTTTTCTATTTTTTTAATCTTAGCATGATTGGACAATTCATCAATCAATCACGTCCATCAGCAAGCGTTCGCGCCACAGCTGTAACTCGTTCTAAGAGACAAGATGGCTAACGTTAATAGCGGAGACTCAATGATGCTTAAGGAAAACTCAATTATTTCACTTAAAAAAACTCAATTTTTTCGTCGGTCGGCTGTGGAGAAGAAAAGGGTGAAGGAGTTGGGACCCGACTGTCCGGACTTAAACATTTCGCAGCAGGCTACTGATCGTGGGAGGACATACACAAGGAGCTTCACCTCAAATGTGTATGCTAAACGGAATTGGCTAGCTGGATGTGCAGCAGGTAATGCTTTTTTTTTTGTTTCCCCTGCGTGCTGTTTCAAAGTCCCGGGACAGAGATGTTATGGACTACAACGGGGATGAAGGACTTAAAACATTTTACCGAGAAAGCCAAGAAACACGAGTGCAGCCGCAGCCACCTTGATAATAGCTTGAAGCTACATTTTTTTGGAAGGCTTAGCATTGCTCTCTCTCTCACTCTCTCTCTCTCTCACACACACACACACACTCTCACTCTCTCACACACTCTCTCACTCTCTCTCTCTCTCTCTCTCACTCTCTCTCAAACACATACAAACAGAGAGAGAATGTTAACTTGTGTATAATTCCTATTTTTATTGATGTATTAGCACTTTTAAACTTGCTGGATTTTACAAGGCAAATAAATTAAGTTAAAACTTAGTTCCATGGCCCCATTTGTCTTTGTAAGGAAATGTTCTATTTTGTCTTTATTATTTTGTCAGAATGCACCAGAATGCTTAGTTTGTATGTGAAAATCACAAAAAAAATCTACTTGGGGGAGGATGCCCCCAGACCCCCCTACAGGGGTTTGATTTACAGACTTTGCGCCCCCCCTAACATAAAATTCACCAGCCGCCACTGGTTGTTTGTTTGTGTTATGTTAAGTGTTTTAGCTAGTTGCCACTACTTTTATGACCAAGTATGTACATGTTTTCATCTGGTGTAGTGTTACAATTGTGGCCAAATTTGACAACCAAATAATGCTAAACAAATGAATTTCTGAATAGTCAACTATCTGGGCCCAACTTGACTATGAAAGGAACCCAGAATGCTTCCAATAACAAAATCCTGTCCTTTGCTTACAGATCCTGCATATGGGGAGATATGTGTTTATAAAGATTAGCTTAAGAGCGGTCACAGCAATAAACAACGAGCCCTGCTCTCTCTAAAAGGAAAGGAAAAACTGCAGAACAGGCCTTTTTATTTTTTTGCTGGTTAGCTTTACTAAGACACTGAGTGGTTTAAACTGTGGCACACATAGGCAATCTGCTTACAGTATGAGCTGTGTTAGCAATATTGTTTCAACAGAGACTGTGTTAAAAAGATAAACGCGTCCATGTTTGTTGTAGAGCACATTTTAACAAGACATTTTAACAGGAAAGCTGTGTGACCAGGTGCAAATATACGTCGGGTGTGAACCTCCCGGGTGTGACTGCACCACACGTCAGTTCATCTCCTGGTATGAAAGTTTCTTGTCGCACATCTGCTGTCACTGACTTGCACACAACCTCAGAGTGAATCATATCTACTCATATGGGTCAGACCTCTATTCCAGAGCAGCAAAGTGAGGCACTGAGCACAGCAGTGCATACTTGTTTAACTTAAACGCCTCAGTTCTGCCAGTGGTTTTCCATGCATTTCATCCGTACGACTGCTGCTCAAGTCTCCTTTTCTATTTTATTTTCGTTTCTTGTCACTGCAATTTCAGTGCAAACATTAAAGTGGGCCTCGCCTCATCTCCGTGGTTTGACCCTGCTACCTTATAACCAAACAAGTGGAGTGCCGGGTGGCTATCCATCAAGCGGCGAGCAGACCAGAGACACTTATCCTACAGCCTGTAAGTGGTATTGGAATAGTATTGAGATCTGTGTAATTGGATTATACCAACCTTAGTCCCCTCTCTATTCCACCAGTCCCCTCTGTGAAATCATAACTTAAGAGCTTCAACAATAGTAGTTTTGCTGTGCCGAGTCTGATGGTAAGGCAGTATGATCTCTGCCTGTAACTCGCGGCCTCATCTTTCCTCTCCGAGGCTGGAAAATCCCAGCAGCGGGCTGACTGACAGCTCAACTCTGCCTAGCTTTGACAGGATGTTGTGCACTCTCAGCTGGTTCTGAAGGGCCCAACTGATCTCGGGCCCTCTGCAGCAATCATACGGAGCATCACAAAGAAGAACACAGCAAGGGATGAAGGCGAAGATCAGTCTGGGAGGTCTATCACACCTGTTCGGCTTCGTACACATGACAGGTTACATGGAGGGCCGTGTTCTCTCTGGCTGCTCTGGGTTAAAAGGCCTGTCAGACTGACACTTTTGCAGTATCACTCAGGTGTGAGCCTGTTTCTCGGATACCATATACTGTAGGCAGACACAATGAAACCGTTAAGAAACACATGCAGAAAGGCTAACACGCAGAGAGGTCAGGTGCTACCTGCACATCAGTGAATATTGCAAGCGGTCAGCAAATCTAATCTCAGATAATCAAGCCACTAAAAAAACTTTTAACACTTATGCTATATTATACATCACAATATCACTGTGTTACTCCACTCTGTAGATTATATTCTCACGGTTACAGGTCCTGTAAATAATATTAATTCTAAATACTTCAAAGGGTTTAAAGGTAGAAATGTTTTCTAATATTTTCTGAATTTGATTTTAGAGAAAAAACACAAAGAATACTTTAATTTACTACACAGGTAAGCAGTTTAATATTTTACTGGATTGGTTTCTAGAAGAAAGAAACTGGTATGTTAAGGGAAACAGAAATGCCCGTAAGTATAAGTTGTATATTATGCATTCATTATTGCAATAAATGGGAACTTAATGAATCGAAGTCAAGCAGTTGAACACGGTCTCTATTTTCTCTGTTATAGACTGAAACTTCCTGGAAATGAACAGGATGTTATTCAGACGTTAAAGACCCGTAAAATAAAGTGATACCAAAAACTCAACTTTTACATGAGTACAACTTGAAGGAGGCATCTTTTCATAACTTCAAATGTGCATTAAGCAATAATTTGGGACTTGCATTAGACCGCAAACATTAACACAGCAAAAACTTCAGCATTACATACCCTGAACTCAAGTCTGATTGGATTAAAAGTCAGCTAATCCAAAAAACGGTTGTACGCCTCAACTACAAATTGGAGTGCAGGTGTCAGCGTCAACGCAAAAGTCCAAGCATCGATATCTTTCCTGAATCGCATTTCAACGTACCTCGGAAAAAAACCCAAAAAGATTTATATAAAATGTCCACGGGCAACACGCGAGCCTTTCAGCTAGCGGAGGTTTGTGCTACATTTTAATTTTGGCAGCGACCGCAGAATCAGATCATTGTTTGAGAAGATGGCTGAAGCCAGAGGCAAGAAAAGGAGAGCAGACAGGGACATTGAGTCGCAGAGATTAAGACAAGGGAAGGAAAAGAATAAACACTGGAGAGGCTTTTGGGCAAAAAGTAAGTCAGCTTATGCCGTTTCCATTTTTAGAACAAGGAGTACATTGAGAACATTGCACTTTGAAGGATATTTTATATATATTTTGATAGCGGCTGAGTATAAGCGGGCACACGTTGCTCTGTTAGTTATGTGGGTATTATGGCTGAAATGCTGAACACAAAAAGAACTGATTAAGCTCCCTTTTCCAGCTGCCACAAACTCAATCTTGCACTAAGCAGTAATAAACCCAGCCAGGCAGGTAAACATAATAAAAACAAATAAAGGCCCACCTACCAGATTATGTTTTTCACTTTCCCCACTATACAAGACGAACATACAAATGATTAAAATGTGCTGCTAATTTAGGAATTAATGCCAAATCAACTAAACCCGGAGCGCCGAGAGAGCCTCCCTCCTCACTATGTATCAGTAACTAGTATTTAGAGTCAATGTGTATTTTCTCATTAGTAATATAAACACGAATTAGAGAGAATCATCCGCAACAGTATTTAAATAGGTTGCTGAAGAATAATTTCTTCCACCATGTACAGGCATGCACACACACATACACACAAACGCGGTACGTCTTTTTTTTAATGTGTGGCAGGGAATATTTGGGACTAAATAACCATTACAGGGGGTAGAAACAGACTGGAATATAAAACGCTGTCAATACGGCGCAGAGTGGAGTTTGAGACCCTCTTATCTGCAGACTGCATTAAGACACGGCTTTCACTTTTCTCCCCCGTATGAATAATAAGTCCACATGAATTTATTTGCCTACAGTCTTGTTGTTTTTTTTTTTTTGTTTTAGTGAAAAAATAAACCATAACGGTCTAAATGAAACATATTAACTTGCTGCACATTCCTTCTTAAGGTTTGTATATTGTAATGACATGATGACTCCATTTTTTTTCATTTCTCTTTTTCAATTTCATCATCTGACTCTCTTTGCCTCTCCTCCTGCTCTTTTTTTACCCAAACCCTTTCTCTCCCTCCTTCTACTCCCCCCTTTTGCACCTTCTCTCCTTCCCTCCCACTTTGCTGCTCATTTTTAAATCTATGAATTTCTGAACATCATTTTCTTGATTTTTCTACGCCCCAGGGAGACATTCTCATTCCAGACCTTCCCTTTTTTTCACCTCATTTCCTCCCTCCTGAGTCTGAATCTCCCAGACAGGATGTGAGGTGACAGTGCGGCCCGTGGAGGTTAGGGTGGGGGCGGTGGGTTGCGGTGAATGTGGTGGTGCAGGAGGAGGTGAAAGTGGGTCTACGGCACTGTGACACCCCCCTTCCGCAAGAATAAAGGGGAAAACGGAGGTAGAGGGTCAGTGTCGTTTCAAATCCAATCCTAGACATGAGCCCAGGAGTCGTACAACAACGCTTTAAGGATCCAAGCTGTAGAATTAACTGAGCTTTTGAGAGACTCCTGCTCTGCCTCATCCCACGAGACCTCATGCTCTTAAAAGATATGCACTCTTGCTCCTTTATAAGGTTTCAACTCTGTTAAGAAATGTCACCGCTTTTACCCTGAGAGACCTTATATGGGCTGAAACAGAGCAAAACAAACAGCCCCTAATCCTCCTCCATCTTTAGATCAAGTGTCTTATGTACGAAAGTCAATATATACGCACACATATACATATAAAGCTACAAAGATACACAAGAAGATTTGCCCTGTTTCTCCAATTGCTATGTATTGAATTAACGAACTGAACAGCCATTGTGAAGAAAAAAATGACAAAAAATGGCTTTCACCTGCAATAAATACAAATTCTATCTAGCTAATTCGAGAATTATAATTTCTCAACATGTAATTTTAAGTGTGAAGATGATTTGAACAAAACTCGCCTACGCTTGGATAGACGGACGACACAACGACATTCGGTTTTACAATCCAATTTTTCAGGATTAGTACCCCGCCCCCTCCCAAAAAAAAAAATTAAAATACTGATTCTGTATACTTTTCTCATTTCCCTCCTCGCCACTCGTCTCTCCCGCCTCTGTACCACCTCCCCTGTTTTTTTTCCTCTGAGGGGTTAGAGGTTTCCCACTGAGAGAGCGAAACAAATTTTTAACTAATCACAGGACTGTCTGAGCATAACAGTGGTAATAATTAGATCCCAAAATGCAGGACATTGAAATGATAACCTTCTCACACACCACACAAACCAGGTTTCAGAATATACGCCTCCACATTAAACAAAGAAAAAAAACCTCAAACCTAGTGCTGAGCGAAAATAGACGGTAATATAAATATATTGACTAAATATAAAATACAAAAATTATTATTTTATACAGCATTAGATAGTTATATTCTTATATATCTTACAACTACATATCTTATATATCTCACTATATACTGTACACAATGTCTATATATCTATAATACCACATATGTTCAAAGACATATTATATAAGTAGATTGTATATTTTATACATATGCACTTGTATATTTAATATACACCTATTATTGTGTATTATTCTCATTATATATCTCTATCTCTATCTCTATAGATAGATAGATATCTCAATTTTTTTTACCCTTTTGCTGACTGTAATTCCACCTGTCTCTGTGTAATGATGCTACTGGATCCAGAATTTCCCACGCATTAAATAAATATCTGTCTGTCTATCTATCATGCTTTCCAAAACTGTCAACATTAAAGGAATAGAGCTGATCTCCTTCCATTAATAGTTATAGTTTATACTGTGATAATACCAGTTGTCTGGCACAATTTTGATCATTCATGGTCTCTGCCAAAACAAAAACATGTCTACCGTATTTAAAGCAATCTGCTCATTTCTCGTCTACTGTACTTTGTCGCAGACCGTTGATCACTAGTGGTCACTAGAGACTCTGATTACCTAGGTAACCCTCTACTATATTTCCCATCGCCAAAATTCTCTGAGTGAAAGACACATGAAAATGTTCAACAGTGCCATTTGGGTTCACCCGTTGCTCCAAGCTCGCCATCAGTGTGGTAAATTAGGCGGTAGGAACCAAAGTCATGGTCGGTTCTTCCTCGGGGTATGACTGGTAGGCTAGGTGTTTGCGTTATGTGTCAGTCGGCTACATCAATCACTCCTCCTGGTCGTTGCCTCATGTTTAGATTAGATCAATTTGGTACCTCCCCACATCTTGTTGTCAAATGGTTTTTCGCCGTTCATCACTGCAACTGACTCCATAGTCTCTTGTCGCCACATCTCTACCTGTGGGTACACCCCTTATGACCACTCTTGGTCAACACTGTCTTAACTAGGAACATTAGATTGACTTAAAATGTAATGGTAGAGTATTTATTATGACCTTATTTGTGTTAACATGGTAAAATAAAGTTGAATTCTTTTATATGAACAGCTACTTCACTTTCCAGAAAACTAAAAGGCACAACCATGTATGTGCGTATCTGTGCACTGAGGCATAGCGTGTGTTTGTACACAGGTGTTATAATATGTCTCTTACCTCCAGGGCTTTTCTCTTACTGTTGAGCAGCTTGGAGATGTCCCGTGCCACTCTTTCCACCAAGTCCTTGGGGTTGTTTCTCTTGATTTCGAACTGGCTCTTCTTCTCATTATAAATCTGCAGGCGGAGAACAGAGGGAATCAGAGGTCAGGCTAGTGGAGCCATTAGTTTAATTAAGAGGATCACAGAGGAGCTGTTTGCTTATTCTCAAGGTAGCGCACAAGATGGTGAACATTTACTGTAGAGCAGGCAGTACGCAGCCCGCCATTATACCCGTAAGTCCCAGCGTTGTAACAGAATTAAACACAGAACAGAGCCTTAATGGCAAAGCACTTAGCTAGCCAGCTGCAGTCTGGCAGTCAGGATCAAATTAAATAAACGCAAACTCCAGCAGATTCCACTGCAGGGTGAACACCTTGTATCTCCACAATGTTAACTCCTTTGGAACTGAGACAAGCAGCCTTATTTACAGCTTGGTGACTACCTATTTAATGGGTTACGGAAGTTTATCCCCAACCATAATTTAGGATTTGTGCTACCTATAAAGTACCGTGATCACTTAGATAAAGTTAAAATAGGAACTGCAACATATCACACGTAAACCTGATAAATCCCAAAGAGGCACTGCAAACCACATAAAACAAAAGGGACCGGGAACTTTGGAAAGGAGGGGCATCCAGAGGCAGAACGGCAGATGCCTGGACCGCTGACAGGGGACGGTACTTGGGAGATTAGTCTTCTCCCTTGGAAGACTTGTGAAGGCTGACTCAGCGAGCTCTCTATAGGATCTGTAGTCTACAACAGAGCACCACCCAAGGGATTACCACTTATCCTGCTGCCCTAAGACACTGCAAGACCCACTTTTACGCCATAAAACCATTTTGTATGCTTCTTCTGCAGGAAACCCAGAAAAAAAAGCCTGTACTAGTTGAATGCTTTAAAGCAATTAGGGTCAACGATAGCCCGACATGTTGCATGTTTAATTGGCCTTACTGGTACTATTGAATTCCTTAATCGATCAATCGTGCGCTCAGGTAATTACACAGTTTATATTGAACTGTTCTTACATGAGTATATTATATAGTGCACTTCAATGGATGAAATACAACTACAACATAAACATACATGTTTGTACAGCTTTGGTCTGCAGATCAAACATGGAATCTGCTAAGCTAATGATTACATCTGACTGATCTTGGACTAACACAGTGTGCTGAAGTGAGCGGTTTCTTAGGAAAATCTCCTCCTGTTTTTAAGAAGACGAATTTAGGTTCCTGTTGTTTTCTCAGCAAGGCTTGAGACCCGTTCTTCCATTAACAGCAGTATGTTAATGAAAGTAGTCGGGTTTTTTTTTTGGGGGGGGGGGGGTTCTAGTGCATGCCAGACGATGAGACAATAGTTTTTGTAACAGCGCTCATGTGTGGTTCCAAACTTGTAGGTGCCCGTGGCCTTAGTTTCAGTGATGTGTCCCGCAGTGTTGGCACTAGTCAGACCCCTGTTGGCAGCTTTTCAGACGACTCAGCGCGTTGAATCAGTGGCGGTCAGAGAGAGATCACTCTGACTCGATGATCAGCTTCGAAAACCAGAGCTCGAGGAGGGAAACGGAAGTCACGACAAAGTTCGGAGGGCACACACAGATGGCTCTTCTTCTTTTCATCTTCATCTAAGCCGAACATGCAAGTATGTTAATATATTCACAACAATGTGATCATCCAGAATGAACAGACCAACTGAGGATGATTAAGGAAGGACTAGCTCTGTATAACTGACTGAAGCTCTTCCTAGCCTGCTAGCTAATAGTAGCTTTTCATGTTTTCCCCTTTTGAATGGGGAATGTACACTACTGCCTGCCCAATACTAGCATGAAGAGTCCTTTCATTTCACGCAGGTATAGTATGTATGTGCCAGCTGGCTCTTGAGTGTAGTCTTTGCGGTGCGTTCACGTGCAATTTTTGATCTAGACACAGGCAATGTGAGGCGACGTCACGATCCTTGATCTCAACGTGCTTTGTCAACACCTTGAGTTCTTTCTGTACTGGTCAAATACAAGGATAACTACCGAGAGCCAAACCTGTGTGAGCGAAGCGCTACTACTACTTCATCAAATATTCAAGGCACTTTATACACACTTGCAATGTCAGTTTAAGTCACACTCAACACATGTTAACAACGGCAGCACAATACACAGTAGTATATTAATTCATACATGGTGATTCATTACAGGCTGACCTCAGATCCAGAGATGTCAAGCATGTACACGTTAAAACCTTTCAGTAAGAGCACGTTGCAACGTGGAGGCTCATCCTCCCATGGCCACAGTCATGAATCTAAAACAAAATTACGTGCAGAATAATTGAGACTAGTGGTGTAACTTTAAGTGCTGTTCTGAGTGGTGATTTCTGCCTCTCTCCACTCTGCCGAGATGAGCAGAATAACACTTATAACATGAGTAACGCATGTACGGGCAATTTTAAGACACAAACCCGCACATATGTGACGTCTCCACAGTCAACTTTGATTTTCTTTTCTCAAACACTAACTATGTGTAACTCATATATGTTTGAATAGTCAAATTGGGGTTGCGCTCTCTCGATCTCTACGCACCATAGCGCAAAAGATTGAACATGACTGAGGTTAACAGAGCCCCAAACTAAACATTATCAGGTATATGAATTTAACAATGGCCAAAACAAGGATCTCTTGTTTGGTGACACAGTATCACGTCTCAGCGATGGATGCGTTGATGCACGGCAATTAGGAGAGCAAAACACTGGCGTCCATATGATCCGTCTCTGTCAAGCTGAATGGCGGGCAAGCAGCCAGAGGCAGTTTCCTTCCACTGCCCCAGTGAGCATGCAAACCTGGCCCCAGAAGTTTAAACCATGCCAGCCAGGCACTCCGACGAGATTGCCTGGTGTCTTATTTTGGCCGCCCTCTGAGAGACCAAGGTTGGTGCTTAGTTTCAAACAACACTGTAAACTCCCTCTCAAAGTGAAGGTAAAATCTGCATGCGTCGTCATAATGCATTAAATAATTAAATGATCTTTTTTTTGATGAATGAAACAAGTGGTTTAATTCCTTTGGTTATGTTTGTTTAGTTAGTCTGCCATTGATCAGTCCATGCACACTCACACACAACCACATCAGTCATTATCCTAAGCTCCAAATGGGACCGTCCTCAGACCTGAGACCAACACTCATAGCGTATGCACGCGCACACTCACACACAGGGACACGCACCGCTTCAGACGGCTTTCTTCAAGGTGGAAGGAGCCATTAATGGAATCTTATTAAACCATAAAACAAGAACAAAGTTTTCTCCGCTCCATTGGCAGACTACAAACCCCTGACTCTTTTAAGTGGTGCATTTTTCAAGTCGATTTAAAAACCATGTCAAATTTGTTTTTAAATCAATATTCATTCCCCTAATGTGTGGTAGTGCTCTCTGGGTGTGTCTCTCCCCCGGAAGATTCATGGCAGTCTTGGGGACATTACAGACAGACCTTTGAGCTAAGGAACAAAACACAAACAGAGAGATCAATAAAACTCATATTGTCTAATGTCTGGAAAATGTGGGGAATACAAAATAGTTATTTATTTATTTGAACATACAATGAGTTTTTGTTTTGAAAGTAGCTCCGGCTAGTCAAAGAATTAACCAGCTGTGATGTAACTTCCATCTTTATGGAATTAAAATGTACTGTGTACTGTATAACTGTGCGGTCTCCGCTGCTACTATGCTCATCAAACAACCTCATTGGAAAATGCACTGCTTAATTACATCCTCAAAGCACAGAGTCGGCAAAGCACTGAGAGATCTACAGTCAACCACTGTCATTGTGGTCCAAAATGAATGAAAATGAGCTGCGGCAACACACAGTTAGTATCAGCACGTCTCAAAGAAAAACCAGAAAAACCAAATTCACAAACTACACAGATCCTATCTACCCTCTAATGCTATCTGCTGTTTATCGACCGAGAAGAAAACCATGATCTCTATATATAATGTATATAAATTTGCATACCGTGATATTATTCTTGTTTATAATAAATTAAATCTGACCGAAAAAAGGCAAACAATTGTAAAAAATATGAAAATTAGAAGATTTTCTTTCCATTTGATGATACTGATGATGATTTTGTCCTCATTTCCCCCGCCACATTTGCATAAGTCTAGCAGATGATGCATCAGTTTATTATACCCGGGAATGACACCAGGGTACCGTATCCACCTACACCGTGTGTTCCCTTCTCCAGTGACCTATGCCTATTATTTATGATGCTCTGACACATAAACACCTCTGTATCAGTGTCTGTCATTTAGTATGTGAAGAACTCCGACGATAGCCTCTATCCTGACCTTTATACCTCTACATAGACTTATAAAACATACAAATAAACTACAAATAAAGATATATAGCACTGTGGCAAGCTCCTCTCTCAGGC
Organism: Chelon labrosus; assembly: GCF_963514085.1. NCBI lineage: Eukaryota > Metazoa > Chordata > Actinopteri > Mugiliformes > Mugilidae > Chelon > Chelon labrosus. The sequence goes on from NC_140340.1 coordinate 12,439,443, forward strand.
AGGTTGGCCATTGCAGCCGTCTGTAATGGGCAGGTAAGGTTCCTGTCCATTTTGAGAAAGGATGGAGCTGTGCTGTCAACCGGACCGAACTCCAGCTGGCCAATGAGCACTGGGTTGAAGGAGCCCTTGGCGTAGACTGACAGCACATGGTAATGAGCTTTAAATCCCCTTTAGCTAGAGGTTGGAGATGAGTGACCATCATCGCCGACGGGCCATAAGCACATCAGTCCACCTGAAATTATATTTGAGGGCTTTAAAGCCTGGCTCACTCAGGTAATGGGGTAGCAACGGGAGAAAAACCAAGCACTGTGACAGGCAACTTTGCTGATAATCATCCAGTATGGAGCGTTAGAGTTGAGGCAAACCACTTGTGGATGCTTGTGAAAAAATAAAAAATAAAGTGCAGTTTAAAAAAAAAAACATAATGAACAAACACATGTTTATCTCTAATAAGAATATAACAAAATCTATTGTTGTATGTTTAAGAGACTACTTAGTCATTTTGTGTGCCAGCTATTCACGTCCAAGTATCATTGGTAATACTGGAAAATTAAACTTAATTAAATAAATTTTCTTTCAGATCATTAAAGCAAATGAGTTTGTACGCCGAGTTTGCACATTGAAAAATAATTACATCCTCTTCTCCTATCCTCCAAAGATAGCACCCACCTGTCAGTCAAAACTGACACGCACTCATTTATGAATAACTTTAAGCCTTGAGATAATTTAAAACGAGTGAGCTGTAGAAACCAAAAGCATTTCGGAGCCAGCCTCAAGTGGCCATTCAAGGAACTGCAGGTTTTGCCACCACTTGGTGCCACAGCATACTGCCAGCAGTGGTTAAGGGTCAACTGGACTGCAAACGTTGGCGGTCTTCTTTACAACGTGTGGTTCTGGTGCCAGTATCATTCGCAGCTCCTTTATCTGCAGCTGGACCTTTCCTTGCTCTTAAAGATTTTCTATTTCTGTTCTTTAATAAAAAGAGAGGACCACAGAATCATCCTCACAGTAAATCCGTCAATAAAACACATTTTCTATGCGTAACAATTTATGCTGAATGACAAATACCAATACAATGAACACGGACTTAGTGTGCAAACAGTGTGCCTTTAAAAAGCTATGCTGTTACTGCTATTGCGGGTTGTGGCAAAGGAAATTTGAATTGCTTTATATACTGAATCTAGACGAAAAAGTAAGGTTTTTCCATGTCAAATGTGTCAAACAAATGGCGTAATATTAAGATAATTGATGTATTAACATTGAGTACAGTGCAAGTACATGAATCTCAGTACTTAAGTAAATATATTTATTTTCCACCATTATATATGACCGATTTCCCAGTCCACGTAGCCACAATATGGTGTTGCAAAGCTGTTCGAAAAGGAAGAAATATCCACTAGTTTATTCATTTACCTACTTGAAACTGTGCTTGATGTCCCTTTCCAGTAAAATATTAGGGACATGGCTTAGTTCAATTTACATTACACAGACATTTCAGCCCTATGCAGCATTTTTACAGAATAATAATTATAAAGAAAAAATACAATCAAAGCAGAAAAAAAATTGGCTGTGACTGTTAAGTGGTGCCCATCCTTTTTCGTAATGATAATTTGTGGATTGGAAAGGCTGTGGAGCAAATTAGCAGCGTTAATCAGTTATGCTGTTGGCTCGAAGCTGTGACGTCTAGACAGCTTTCTGTGTAGGCCTGTCATTCTCACAGGAAAAGAGGCGAGGTGGCTCTGCGGAGAGCCTCTGATGGCCAATCAAACCTTCTGCCGCTAACGCTCACACAGAATCCGACAGAAGTAACTATGCCAATCGCCTCCAATATGCTTTCTCTGGCAGTCAGGACAGTCAAGCACACACACAAAAATAAATAAATAAATAAATCGCGCACACAAAGTGAGACATGCAAATATACATGTGCACAAAGTCACATTCACACTGCGCCGCTCGCACACGTCATGCTCGCAGTCTCATCATTACCCATGATGACTGGTTCCGATGTGCCAAGACCAGAGTGTCACTGTAAACACACAGATGGAAAGACAGAGGGTGGCGAGACTCCAGAAAATCACTGCTAAAAAGTGGTATGCAGATTCAGCTGGCACCGAATATTCATCAAAGAAGTCCCCTGCTTTGCAAGTCAATTCCTGTACTCGTCAGCTTCAGAACATTGCAAAAATAATCTTGTTAATGCTGCATAAAATTTCAGTACCAGCGCACGTTATTGCACAAACCTTGGATTTTTAACACCGCAGAGGAAAGTCAAAACAGTAAAAATGATAACAATTGAAAAACATTTCCGTCTGCCCCTGCCACTTTGTATAAAGACTTGTTTGTTGGCTTTTTTTGCTACAGTATGTGTGATGGTAGCGCTGATGTTCTCTTGTGGTGTTGATGTTATTGTCCCCTCGCCTGTGTCTAAGGGAGAGGACTGCTTATCTCTCAGTGAAGTCAGCCACAATAGGCCACGTCTGGCTGCAGCAACGCAGAAGTTGACAGAGACAGATGTCACATCATTAAGGAATATTAGTGGGCTCTGCCAAGCAGACCCAGCTTCCACGGGCCCCAGGAAGAGTTCAATAAGAGAGAACACATAGGGAGCAGCAGCCCCTCAGAGGAGCTCGATAAGACACAACACACCAGAAGCCTCTCATAGTTCAATAGGACTGGAAGCCTCCGGAGGAGTCCAGTCACACGCAAAAAAAAAGCACAATCACTAACCGCTACTATCAAGCTGGATTCTCTGGTTTCTTTTCCAAAGAGACAGCAAAGAAAAAGAAAGAGACTGATGAGTGTGTCACCAATGGACAGCATGTATACAGTTAATCTGCCACCTGCTTTGATAGCATATACTCCTACTGACTGCATACCAGGCACTGCATCACGCCAATAGAAAGAAATACCGCCCACCACACAAGTAAGAAGTTTCATCAACTCCATATGTGCCATAACCAAGAATGAACATTTGCATTTTGCTGTTGAATTACTGGACTTTTCGTTCAGTGAATAGAACAACACACTGATGGTCTGAAGCTTATCAAGCTTGTCAACCCTGAAGGAAGAGGCTCAACTAAAGCAATATTGGATATTTAAAGTAACTTTGGTACAGCATATCGACAGTGTAGAATTTACTTAACATGGTGATAGCACAACTCCAGTTTAAGATGCCGACAGCATACTGTCTCGGTCCTGCACTTTAATAGATTTGGGGAGGTTTGCACCCAAGCAACCGCAGCCAGTGTTATCAGAGATGGTATTGTTCACTGATTAGCACTCATCTTAACAGCCTTTTCTCTCATAGTCACCATCTTGGATGCAGGAAAAACAGCCAGGTGCTAGAATGACTTTGACAAGGACCAGGCTGAAAAGGTTGGACTCATCCAAGCTAAAAACCTGTGAGTGCTTGTACTCGCAGTGTGCTGGAAGAAGCCCCATCCACGGCAGTTCAAACTCACAGTGTACGGGATTCAAGGGCTCTGCTGTCAGCATCTTGGTGTCAGTTATCAAACAGCACCTAAAGAGGTCTTGTTGATACATCTTTGGTTCAGAGTCATATTGGTGGCATGAAAAGGCCATATCATGTACGGGTGTTCATAATGTTTAGGCCCTTTAGTGTACACTATAACACAAGAAAAGTGACAGGCAATTGTGCGCTGGCAGTCTTTGAGCACAAAATCTGTTAATAGCTCCATACAAACGGAGATTTCCAGGGATTAGCGGGCTAATTTTTACACACAGTGTATTAAATGTTGATCAAAAACATGTAAATGACCCATTTATAACAGAAAACAATACACTGCGAAAGGCCGTGTTGACGCCCAACAAGACACTGCACCGTGACTGAATTTTTAATTCTTATTTCATTTCTCCCTAAATTTGTCCTCACATTTTTTTTCTTTTAATGAATTAGAGAAAGACAAAGAAAAGAAACAAGAGAAAGAGGGAGGCAGATGATATTATTCCATCCCATCCTGCTCCCTCTCATCACCTCACTGTTTTAATGAAGCCGAGTTCACAATAGGGTTGCTCTGATTTATGTGTTTTCTGTTAGATGGGAACTAGTATGAAACATTCATCATTAATTTGTCTGAATATATCAACATAAATACAGATTCATAAGAGCTTGTGTACTATGAGATCAGCCATATGGACGGATTTAAAAAGAGACAAAGAGAGCTACAGATATAAAATGTTGTCAAATACCATTGATTGAGGGGAAAAACCGTTTCAAATGAACAAATTCACCCCAATTACAGGTGAGTACTGGGCAGTGGCGGCTGCTGGTCTTTCAAATAGGGGAAGCCCAGTTTTGTAAAATTGGCCAATTATTACATCATTAAATTTAACAGGGTTACTAATTAATTCTCCTTATATTGTATAGGCCTATGTTTATAGTTATTATTAGTTAATTGATAATATAGGCCTATATTGCTTTTGACAACATTGTCTGTCACAGCACTTGCAGTCAGCCAGCTTACCTTTTCATACCACCAGGACTGTTGAAAAGACCTGTTATGTTTCCCTTTGTTTTTAACTAAATCAATCTTGGGCATTGGTCTGCCTTGCTGTTTAATTCTGAGCTTCTCTTCATAAGGAAGAACATCAAATGGCCTTGCCAAAATCAAGTCAACAGCACTGTCTGCCATCATGCACAGCTAGCTAGCTGGCTGGCTAGTTTACCCCCTACAATTGCAAATAAACGAACTTTTTAAAACTGAAATGAAAACAAGTAGCAAACTCAATAACGCTATATATTCACGAATTTATTTTGACAGATGGAAATAGTGCGATATATCGCAACAGATAATGAGCAGTAGCTTAGTATTAACCCTATGGTATTACTGTAACTTCACTCGCCAAATATCCGCATGGGACTGACCTAAAATCCTTCGATGCAGAAGTATAGTCTTAAAGCGCTGTCAATCACGACGAGTTCCAGCCACGTTAACAGTTCATCCAATCATCATACAGAAGCTCGGCGTCCTGGTACATCCCACTGCCCATTCACTCAATGAGACGCCCGGCTTCCCTGGAAGTGACGATTTTGGAGCGTTTGTCCAATAAATGTCTAGCTTTTTTGCCCTGAGATCGGCCCATTCTGAAGCCCCATTGAAAGTCCATTGAAGCTGAGCCTCAATGGGTTTTTAAACGGACCGTGCAATATGAGAAAAAAAAATCACGATAGACGAACGGCTAAAACTTATTAACGATTGTGTTATTATAAGAAGTAGCCATGAAGTCGATCATGTTCTAGCACATTTTAGTTTGAGTAGTAATGTAAATTCGTAGTATTTGACGAAATTGCCAGTGATATTTTAGGGAGGCTGAGCTTCCCCTGTAGTCTTAGAGCAATCGCCTCTGGTACTGGGTCAATAACAAACCCTAGTCATGACTTGCATGACTAGGGTTTGCATGACTAGGGTTTGTTATCTAAATGACTAAAGTCTATACCAGTCGTTTAGATCTTAATAAGCTACTTAGAAGACAAAATGTCTTCAAGATAACCCAACAAGTCCAGATGGCTTTGTTTCAGCTCTGTATTTTGACTGATAACCTTCAGGGATATATACAGGGTATCATCTAAACAAGCCACAAATATGCAGGAAAAACAAAAAGCGATGGCAAACTCTGAACTATATTAAAAAAC